>NC_135655.1:104539723-104579723 GCF_964188315.1 Podarcis muralis | reverse complement strand
AACTTGCCTTCTTTCCCTCCCACAGGCTGAAAATCCCCTTGTATCTACTTAGCTTGTTTATACTTGCATTTATATCCCACTTTTGTGCCATTTGCTTCTCTAAACTTACCATAAAGACTTAAAAGCACAAAGCAACACTTTTTAGTATTCAGTTAAACACCCCTCTAAGGAAATGCAATTCTTATGTTTCGCACACTTTAAAGATGGCCACAACATGCTTTTAAAAGAAAAATCTTTTAAAAATTTAACAAGCTATAAGATAGCCGAATGCATGGCAGAAAGAAAAGGCTTTCACCATTCGCTGAAAAGTTCCAATTGAGCATTTCTGTCTGCTTTAATAAAAAATAAAAAAACTTTCCTCAAAAGTAACAGATTAATGAGGGAAATATATTGCCTCCAATTTAACTTTTTCCTTTTCTTTTCAAGAGTTAAAAGCCTCGGCTGGAGGTCCAGATTGATGCCTCAAGTCACAACATTCTTGAAAGGAGAAGAAAGGGAGACAGGGCTGAGACTGTGCCGAAATGGGCAGCACAAAACTTCACATCGGGGACTCGAGGGAAGAGCAGTGGTGGGACAAGAGGCCAGGGGAGAATTAATTGCTGTTCTGGAAAGAAGCTGGCGGGCCGGTGGAGGAGCTAGTTGTGAAATGGGGGTCTGCCTGGTAGCGGGCTATCCCCAGATCTGCTTTTGTGTTATTAAGTCTGTTTCTAAATGCTTCTATCAACAAATATTAGCAGAGCATGGCACCTTCTCTATTCAGAAGCAGGTGGTCATCTTGTTTCCGCTCTTTGAACATTCATTCCTTTATCTATTATGCAGTGTTACCTTGGTTCAAGAACAGTCCTGTTTAAGAGTGATTCGGTTTACGAACTCCACAAAGCCGGAAATAGTGTCCCGGTTTGAGAACTTTACCTCGGTCTAAGAACGGAATCCAAACAGTGGAAGGACACTGGCAGTGGGAGGCCTCATTAGGGAAAGCACACCTCAGTTTAAGAATGGTTTTGCTTTAAGAACGGATTTCTGTAACGGATTAAGTTCATAAACCGAGGTACCACTGTATTCTAAGCTGCACTGCATCCACTGCTCAAAGGGTTGGGTGCAATGCAGACAAATATTCCATATGTGGGTGGGTATGCACACCCAGGAGCATGGGAAATGTTATTTTTAAAAAGTAAATTAAAACCTGCAATGAGCTTTTAGCAACAATATGGTGCGTCCTTTTGTCCAGGATAGAGAACCTGCTGCCCACCAGATGTTGCTGGACTACAGTTCCCTTAACCCTGACCATTTGCCATGCTGACTGAGGCTCATGGGAACTGTAGTCCAACAACATTTGAATCTATCCATGTTAATTTCCCTCTGTTTCCCATTTTTCCAGTCTTATGTACAGTTCCCCCTATTGGTTTATGAATTATCTGTAAATAATAATAATAATAATAATAATAATAATTAATAATAATAATCTGTTTCCCATTTTTCCAGTCTTATGTACAGTTCCCCCTATTGGTTTATGAATTATCTGTAAATAATAATAATAATAATAATAATAATAATAATAATAATAATAATCCTCATGAAAATTCACCAGCATTTTACTGTGACTCTCTCCACATTTCTGTACATGTTTTAGAAGACATCTGAAGGCAGCCCTGTATAGGGAAGTTTTTAATGTATGGCATTTTAGTGTGGTTTTATAATTTGTTGGAAGCCACCCAGAGTGGCTGGGGCAACCCTGTCGAATGAGCAGCATATAAATTATTATTGTTGTTGTTATTCAACTTCTCAAGGTCCTGCCCCTCTATCCCATGCATTAGGTGTGGACGTCTGCAAGGATAACACCTACAGTACATACATAGATCTCTATAGGTATAAGCTTCCCCGGGGCTTTGAATCCTGATTATGTAGGATTCCAATTCCCAGGGAAACATATATCCATCGGTATCTACACATGTAGGTTTTCTCCTTGATGCCCGAAGAAGCTTTGTGACTTTGAGTGGTGGGGCCAGCAGCACAGCCACACTTTCCAGTAATCGTGTGAGGACTGTGGAGTACTACAAATCCCATGTATCCCAAAGGAAGCAGCAGCTTAGAAGCATCATGTGATGTGAAGCCAAGGGCTGCAAGTCTCCTGGCACCAGCAACATTTTCTTGGAAAGGGAGAGTTGGCAAGGAGGGCTGGAATCAATCTCCTCCACATTTGATTTTTCTGCAATTTCTCAGAAAAGTCTTGGAGCAATCTGAGGCTGTTTTTCAAGGGTTCTCTTAGCTTAGAAAAACCACCCAGTGCTATACAGTTTAAGGTGATGGGCGTTCAGCCACCAACTCTCAGCTCTTGCAGCGGGTGAAAGGTGTGTGGGAAGAACAACACACCAACTGATACCAGTTCAATCTGAGAGTCATTTTTGACTATGAAATTGTCGTTTGAATGAACGGTGGCCGAATACATACCCCCCACCACTTCAGCAGCAGTCACAGCTTTCTCCAAAGCCTCTTTTGTCTCACTGTCTCTAGCTTTCCCTCTATGAATTGTACATAAATTGTAATATCCCCTCTTTGTGAAAGTGTAGGAGCCCTGATGCTTAAATTCTCTATGCCCATCCAGCCAGAAAATCAATAATAGCTATTATATATAAAAAGTTGCTTTCTCCATTCCACGTAGTTTATATTTAATTATCTTTTCATAAATTCTTTCAGACTGCAATAGTATTTTCATCACACTACTGCACATAATTTTGTTCCGGTAAAGACATACGAAACTTTTGATGGAAATGCAACCAAATGCTTCAGAGCTAGTTGTGTGAGGACGCGGTTATCTTCACAAAAAAGACCCCCTGAGCCTGGCATCCAATGGTTAATTAGAAGGGGCTGAACCTTTTCTGCTACCCCTTAAACAACTGCATATTGTGGTATGTCAAGCATGTACAATTATCTACAGAAAGAGAAGTTATCAATCATTTGCTCTGTTTGGCTCGTGAGATTTTCACTTGTGTTTTCTTGGTTAATGTTTCTGCCCTGCTAGTTTTACTTAAAATTGGCAAGGCTCTTTCTACAATCAGTGCCGGATTACCAAATAGGCAAAGTTGGCACTGGCCTATGGGCCCCACACCTTTTAGTGAGAGCCAGTGTGGTGTAGTGGTTAAGAGCAGTAGTCTTGTAATCTGGGGAACCGGGTTCGATTCCCCGCTCCTCCACATGCAGCTGCTGGGTGACCTTGGGCCAGTCATACTTCTTTGAAGTCTCTCAGCCCCACTCACCTCACAGAGTGTTTGTTGTGGGGAAGGAAGGGAAAGGAGAATGTTAGCCGCTTTGAGACTCCTTAAAGGGAGTGAAAGGCGGGATATCAAATCCAAACTCTTCTTCTTCTTTTTTAGGGGCCCTGCAACAACGGCTCAAAATACGTTTGTTAAAATTGTTGGTTGGTAAAATCGAAAACATATTAAGAGATCATTTGCGAGCCCCACTCCTCAAGATTTCGACTGCCTAGGGGCCTCCACAGGGTTTAATCTGGCACTGTCTGCAATGCTGAATTAAAGATCATGGGCAGTATACAACAAGCATTTCCGTTAGTGCAGGGATATCTATATGTGGAATGGAACTTCCTCCCTCTCTCCCCATTTTATCCTCACAACAATGCTGGAAGGTTGGTTGGGCTGAGAGGCAGTGACTGGCCCAAGGTCACCCAGTGAGCTTCATTGTTGAGTGGGGATTTGAACCCTGGTCTTCCAGGCCCTAGTCCAACACTCTAATCGCTGCACTGTGCTGTGAACAAGCTCCCCATTTCTTTGTGATAAAGTGGGAATTTCTGCCATGCTTAGGGGAAATGGGGAATTCTAAAAGAGCTTCAGCTAACCCCCTTCCATGTCTGAATCCAACCCAACAATCAATCAATTATCTCTTGGAATTCCAAACAAAACAAATTCCTTACTTGCACACCATGATATTAACTGATGATATAAAATCTTGCCGTCATACCAACCCCAGCCCACAGTAAGAAGGCACAATCCAATAACAGTTTGTCGTGATTATGGCTGCAATTCTGGGGGCATTTACTATGCCCCAGTGAAATTATTAGGATTTATCCTAATGGATAAGAATGGAATACATGTCCCATTCCACTGCTTCCAATGGGATTCAGTCACAATTTATAAACCCCATATTTACCACCCCAACCTGGCTTACCAGCAGCCATATTGCAATATTTAGAGATTAGGTTTTTGCATGAATACTAGTTTAAGACTAGGTTTACATCAAGTGACTGATCAGTAATTATTATTATTATTATTATTTTTATTATTATTATTATTATTAATGTCACTTTGTGCACAGTATTAATTTAACAAGATGATTAAAAGGCCACTAGAACTTACAAACAAACAAACAAACAAACAAACAAACCCCAAACCCCTATACCTTACAGGTTATATATAAAGAGGACAAAACCCTCTACGTTTTGAAACTTCAGCAGTCTAAAGGTTAAAGCCTGTCAGTTGAATTTCACAAATTCCAGGAAGGACTGGAGAAGTCGTGCCAAGTCTTCATTGTAGACCAGTGATCAAACATCTCCTCATTACACTTCAATATTGTTGCCTCTAAAGGTCACCATTGCTGAACATAATCACACAAAATCAAAACTGCAAACTTTATATATCATAGAGGTAGTAAATAGCTTGGAGGTTTATTTTCTGGTGCCTGAACAACATTCTGAACTCATTTATAAATTCCTGGCTACTGTGGCATGAACCAGACACATTTTGTAGTGACTAACCAAAGCTTCAATTAAATCAATTTCCTGTAAAATATATATTCTCCCCATAATTTATTGGGTCAGCACTGACTGGTCTAATGAAGCAATGTTACTCAGTAACTTTCCATTTGCATACTTTAAACAACAACAACCATTACAATCTCTCTCTCTCTCTCTCTCTCTCTCTCTCTCTCTCTCTCCACACACACACACACACACACACACACACATTCCTCCCATCGCCTGTAAGGAAACAGGGCTCTAAGCAAACAATTTGCAGGTCAGGTTCCTGAGACTTTTCTTTTTTGCACACTATACAAAGGCAGACCCAGAATTTGCTTAGCAGATTTCTGCGAAAGGCAATAAATCATGTGGCGTCCATTATTTTCCCTTTCACTGATTTTACTCAACATTAATTTAGCCAATCTGTCACCTCCTGAGAAGCAGAGGCCAAAAGCAAGGTATAATCAAACACCAAGAAAGAGGGTAGCCAATTGCAATGGGGCAACCCACACCTATTCACAAAAGGAATATTTGTTTTATAACTCCATTTGATTCCCCTCCTCCACCTTTCTTTGAAATTGCAGTTATGTCTTGTTCTGTTTGAGCTAGTGTACTCTCTGCTATGGAACAGGGGCGTGATGGAAAAGGTGGGAGGAACTCACCCTCCAAGCTGCCTAACTAACAGAGAATCGCAGAATATTGTAGAGTGGGAACGGACCACAAGGGTCATCTAGTCCAACCCCTGCAATGCTTTTGCCTGATGTTGGGTTCGAACCCACAACCCTGAGATTTAGAGTCTCATGCTCTACTGACTGAGCTATAGTATGGGGTAAACGTTTAGCATTGTTGCATTCATAGGTTCCATGTCACCAAAGTAGAATTGCTAAATTTGATGTTAGATCATAAGATTTATAGTTCAGTGTGTGCTTCTGTGTAAAGGTAAAGGGACCCCTGACCATTAGGTCCAGTCATGACGACTCTGGGGTTGCGGCGCTCATCTCGCTTTACTGGCCGAGGGAGCCGACCCTTGTCCTCAGACAGTTTTTCTGGGTTGTGTGGCCAGCATGACTAAGCCACTTCTGGCAAACCAGAGCAGTGCACAGAAACGCCGTTTACCTTTGCGCCAGAGAAGTACCTATTTATCTACTCGCACTTTGACGTGCTTTCGAACTGCTAGGTTGGCAGGAGCAGGGACCGAGCAACGGGAGCTCACCCCGTGGCGGGGATTCAAACCGCCAACCACCAATCGGCAAGTCCTAGGCTCTGTGCTTTAACCCACAGCGCCACCCGCGTCCCCATGCTTCTGTGTACAAGTATGTAATGAGAAAGTATATAACGGTTAAAACAAAAAAGGGAGAAACTGTCAATAGCACTAAGTTCCTTGTGAAACAGTATCTCTTAAAAGCTTTGCATAATCCTTCTTTTCAGTTGGCAATGCATTAGCTTTTAAAATAAGTGTCAGGAGCCTGTGGCTCCCCAGATATCATTGGAACACTGAAAGTTCCATCATCCTTACTCATTGGCCACTGGTCCCAAAAGAACTACATTTTGCAGTACGTTTCCAAGCACAATTCAAAGTGTTGGTGCTAACCTTTAAAACTCTAAATGGCCTTGGCCCTGTACACCTGAAGGAGTGTCTCCACCCCCATCGTTCAGCCCAGACACTGAGGTCCAGCTCCAAGGGCCTTCTGACAGTTCCCTCGCTGCAAGAAGCCAAGTTACAGGGAACCAGGCAGAGGGCCTTCTTGGTAGTGGCGCCCGCCCTGTGGAACACCCTCCCATCAGATGTCAAGGAAATAAACAACTATCTGATTTTTAGAAGACATCTGAAGGCAGCCCTGTTTAGGGAAGTTTTAAATGTTTGATGTTTTGTTGTGCTTTTAATAGTCTGTTGGGAGCCACCCAGAGTTGCTGGGGTATAAATAAATTATTATTATTATTATTATTATTATTATTATTATTATTAAATTAATATTTCTCAGTGGAAAGAATGTGGATATTAGCTCCTCTTCAAGAGAAAACAAATACTCTTATTTGTTTTTAGCAGTGTTTGAAACTCCCATTGTTTGAGGCGCATTTTGCGACAGGGAATTTCATTAGCACAAGCAGTTTCTGAGCTCTTGATGAAGTACTGTGCCTAAGATTTCAGATTAAAGCTGCAGAGCAGAAGGAAAGGAGGACCTTTTTCTGCCTCCCCACTTCCAGCTACCCTCTGGAGAAGATACCCTCTTAAGAATATGAGGGGAGTGGGCAGGGGAAGGACTAGACCATTTGAAAAATGAGCATAATATTTTAGCTGCAGTTCATTCATTTCAGTTTTGTATTCTTGTTATTTTAAAAAAGCGCCTAGACATTCCATTGTTGTGCCCATAACCTAGGTGCCATTTAGCTCCTAGCTTTCATATCTCAGTTTCTAACACTGGTTTTCAGCCCAGGCTATGCCTATAATGGCTTAAACCAGGACTCCACAAGCAGGGAGTTGGGGAAATTACCCACTATCTCGAAGGGACTCAGGCCAATACAGATTAAAAAATAAATAAATAGATCATTGTCTTGATGCAGCAGAAGAGGCTTTCCACATGAGCAGCTGAGGCGGCTGATTATCTGTGTTTGTGTATCTCTACTCATATTGAAATAGGAAATTGGAAAGCTCCCATACACCTGATCAGACAATTTTCTGCCTAGTCCACTATTGTCTAGGGTAGTGGCTCCCAATTAACTAAGTACTACGGACCCTGTTTCTCAAAAGCTAAGCCATGGACCCCCTACTTTTGAAAATATTGATGTCTCTATGGTAGTTTTTGTTATGTGAATGATGCCATGGACCCCTTGGGTGAGTTACACGGACCACCAATTGGGAACCACTAGTCTAGGGTGACTCACCAGGGTCTCAGACAGAGGTCTTTTCCATCACCTACCACCTGATCTTCTTTAAACTAGAGATAGCAAGGATTGATCCTGGACCTTGTGTATAGCAGGTGTTCTACCACTGAGTTATAGCCTCCTACTGTTACTCATCTGCCCCCACTGAACTCACCAAATTCATATTTTAATGTGAATGGAGATGTGCATCCTGATCAAGGTTCTCTAAGTGCCACCCAGATGTGTTACATTCTCACCCATTTATTTTGATCCAAAGGAGAATGTTTATTTCACTCGTTTCCTAAGCCGGAGGTTCCTTTCTAGTTGCTTTTTTCTTCATTCTTTGGGAAGAAAATAATCCTAGGTGGGTATTAAATGAGCATAAACATTGAAATCCAATGGCCACCTGCTAGGTTTCATACTTTATAATCTAAAGGCTCAAAGGAGATGAAAAACTCAAGGTTAATAAGATTACCACCGTCCTTTTTGACATCTAAATCTGCGCTACCAGAGCTTTCTTCACTGAGCAGAAGATTGCAATCATTGCTGAAGTCCCAGGTTTTTGCTTCTGTGTGCAAAACTGAAACCAGTGGTGTGTAGCTGAACACATTTCAGATGGCATATCATTAACAAATCAGTGGTAGACACAAAAATATGCCCTCAGAAACAAACCCACTGCATGCAAATGGAGTGTGGGTGCAAAATGCTGCGATGAAAACATTCTGTTTTCCTAATTAATCTATCTCATGTTAGATATCATACCATTCTGTCACCTTTTCTCTATTTGTCTGCTGGGAGGGGGGATTCCACCAGAGAAGAGCAAGATATACAAAATGGAAGGATTCTAATTCTTCCACTTCCAATATAAGTCAACGTATTGGAGAAGCACAACAAAATAAATATTTACCAGATTCTGTTTCCAGTGAGCCTGGTGTGATGGTCATTTCTTGGGTCCGTGCAAGCCAACATGTGGCAAGATACAGTGGATTGAATGTTAACCAACTGGGGTGTGTACAAAGTCATTCTCTTTTCACATTCCCACCGCCCTCTTCTGCTCCCCAGATTTGGTGCAAAATTGTTTGTGGCTCCGTAGTGGAAGTGAGAGCTGGACCATAAAGAAGGCTGATCGCCGAAGAATTGATGCTTTTGAATTATGGTGCTGGAGGAGACTCTTGAGAGTCCCATGGACTGCAAGAAGATCAAACCTCTCCATTCTGAAGGAAATCAGGCCTGAGTGCTCACTGGAAGGACAGATCGTGAAGCTGAGGCTCCAATACTTTGGCCACCTCATGAGAAGAGAAGACTCCCTGGAAAAGACCCTGATGTTGGGAAAGATGGAGGGCACAAGGAGAAGGGGACGACAGAGGACGAGATGGTTGGATAGTGTTCTTGAAATCCTCATAGATTTTACAGAAAAATTCCACAAGCAGAAGCCGGCAGGAATCTAGTATGCCTCTAGATTTGAGTGTCCTTCTTACATAGCATTTCCACATGTGGAGGAAAACGTTTGTGTCAGAACCACTCTATGGTCTTGTAGCTTTGGCCTTTATATAACACCTTAATGATTAACTAATGGGAACTGGACTCAGGGACACCTTGAACTCCTCCCCCCCCCTTTTTGGGGTTTTGTTTTCTAATGACCAACACAGATAAAAACTCAGAGAAGATATCCTTTTACTAAACAAAGGTGTGTTGTTGTTTTTTTGTGGGAGGGTATGGGAGAGATAAAACAGAACTCTGGAAAAGTCAGCTGGAAGTTGCTAGACTTGTCCCCTGACATTACAAAATGTAAATATGATGGCATTGTGCAGTACAATGGGAACTGATGAGATTTACACCATCAGTGAAAATACATCATTGGGGATAATGTCTGAAATTAGCAAAGGGGATCGTGCCAAGAAGACTGGCAGTCGCTACTGTCCCAGTAGTAACAGCTGTCCTGAGTCATCATCTCTGTGCAGACTTGACAAGAAGGGGAGAGTTCCCTCTATCAGGCCATCCAGTGCCCTCTGAATAGCAATATCAGCTGGGCCGTCACCAAGAACACCTCCCCAAGGAGGTCTGGGACCTTTGTTTTCCCCTCCCATTGTTTGAGGTACCCATTCAGTCGTTAAATAAATCTGTTGTGTTTCAAGTCTGCATGGCGCTGATATGAGAGACAGTTGATAATACTGTTTGTGCGGGTGAAAGGTTTATATATCCAACCATTTGACTGGGGAGCGAAAGTTAAACATGGACGCAACAGTTTAGCAAATAAATACAACGGTCCCCAGTTTCTCATCTTTAAAGTCTGGGAGTTAGGAAGTTAAGACTTGATAATATTTCTATTATATATCTCCTGCAGGAGACGGGTGGGATTAGCTGGGCCCTTAGCAAATACACAGATATTACATGCTTGAGTGTGGCACCAGGGCCCATCCACAGAGGGGAAGTGAGGTCATCACTGCGCGTCGAGCAGCAGCAGCAGGAGCTTCTGAATGAGGCTACTGCCATCCAGGACAGTGGCTTCCCTCTCTGTGCTGAAGTAGCCAGGCGGTCTCTCACTTTGCAACAGATTTGACTGCTCGGGGGCTGTAGATAAGAATGTAAGCGCTGCCTTGCGGAATCAGCTGAGCTTCCTCTAGAGCAGGGATGGGGAACCTGTTGCCTCCCATACAGTGTTGGACCCCAACTTCCATCAGCCCCAACAATCATGGCCAATACTCAAAGGATCACATTTGCTCATTTGGTTATTTTGAAATGTGTGTAGCTGTGAGGGAAAAATAAGTTACCCCGCAATTTACTTCTGAAAGATGGGTAATTGTGCTTTTAAATACCTATCAGAAGAAATATTGGGTCCTGTAGGCCAGTATGTTCTATTTTTCGAGGCAAAAGAATACTATATTGAAATTAAGAGCTTTGTTCAAAGCGGCTCTCCAAAAACACCAGATTGATCTGATGCTTTCAAACAGTTTTTCAATACCAGTTAACAGTGGTGTCCTGCTGAGTTCAAAAGATGGTCTTATCTTGGTGGGGAAAGGCGCCTTTAAACACTGCCATCATTCTGTTTTTTAAACAAAACAAAACAGAATAACACCTGTCTCCTGTGGAAACTTCACAACAACGGATCTGTGAAGAACAGATTCAATTCACATCCTTTTTGCGAATGAAGTTCATCAGAATTATGCTATGGACTTCGAAGGATTCAGAAGAAGGTTACGAGTGTTTGAGACAACAGAAATAGCTTTTTGAAAAAGTTAAATACAAAAGGATCTGGGTCATTCCACTTCCTCTCAGAACAATTCCACCATAAGTCGTAAAAGATTTATGTGATGGTGTCATGTGACACAGTGTTTGTTTGCAGACATTCCAGCACAAGCCAGGAACTAGGCCTATGGATGGGATGCAGATGAAGTGATATCTAGACCAGTGGTAACATCCCTGTTGTGCTACTGGGTCTCGTTGCTGGCAGAGCAGAAGTCAACTCACGCACTTGAAGAAGTCTATGCTAATACTATTTTCCTCTCAAGAACCAACTTCGTTACATCTTTCCTAACTTCGCAAATATCTCAGAGATGTTTTGTTAGCAGGCTACCTAGATGTGAGTTTTACATAATTAGATTTCAGCCATAACCCGAGTACCCAGTTTATATGAATAAAAACTGTTAAATAGACGACACGTGATTATTAGGCTTAATATCAATTGTCCCTCATTAATGTTACAGAGAAACGATTAGCATTTTGAGGCAAACAAGGTGTACTTAGTTAGTGGAACATGACCCTGCTGTCATTAAATTATATCTATGATTAATGATCTTCCGTAGCATAGAGCTTAAAGTTTGAGCAATAATGAATAGATTATCAAGTAGACCCAGGGAAAGAAAAGATGAACCCTGAGGGTAAGAATCACAGCTGTTGCTGCACCAAGTTTATTTCAGAGTAGAGGATGCACATGCCTGACATTGGGAAATCCAAGGACTTCACAAACTAAAGGCAGGGGCACCAGTACCGTACGGCACATTTAGAATCACAGGGGCAAATTCAATGGGCTTGTCACATTTGCTTCTCCATGGGAAGGCAAGCTAGTCTCAAGGCAAGTCTTCAAGATCCCCCAACACTTTTAAGAGGAAAGGAAGGATCATTTACTTGATTATGATTAAGTCCCTCCTTTTCCTCAGAGTAGCTAATACATGGAGTCCACTTAGTCTTCCACCCAGGGAGCATGCACAAACAGACCTATTTAGTGTGAGCAGTAGAATTTATGCTTTCCAATAGATGGCCTTCAGACCATTATATGGAATGGTCCTATGGCCCCATATACCTCGGGAGCAGGGAACAGAAATTATGTAAAACTCAAATCTACATGCAGAAATGACATGTTTCCCTGTCATTGGGAATGGGGAATGGGGAAGAGGGAGGTTCTTATCAATTCCTGCCTACTGAAATGGGCAACAGATCTTAAAATAAGAGTGTGTATAAATTATGGGTGTGCTGTGGGTTAAACCACAGAGCCTAGGACTTGCTGATCAGAAGGTCGGCGGTTCGAATCCCCGTGATGGGGTGAGCTTCTGTTGCTCGGTCCCAGCTCCTGCCAACCTAGCTGTTTGAAAGCACGTCAAAGTACAAGTAGATAAATAGGTACCGCTCTGGAGGGAAGGTAAACGGTGTTTCCATGCGCTGCTCTGGTTCACCAGAAGTGGCTTAGTCATGCTGGCCACATGACCCGGAAGCTGTACGCCGGCTCCCTCAGCCAGTAAAGCGAGATGAGCGCCGCAACCCCAGAGTCGGCCACAACTGGACCTAATGGTCAGGGGTCCCTTTACCTTTACCTTACCAACTATAAGATTCAGTTCAGATCCCTGCTTGGCACTTCAGAAAACACCCCACCTAGGTCCAAGGTCCTTTGTAGGCTGACCAATTCAGGATCTTACCAAGTCCCCTTCCTTCTCCGCCCCCCCCCCCCGCCCCTTCACAATTGGGAAATCAAAACATTGCTATAGCTTTCTTTTGAAAGAAGAGTGGACATGTTCCGGCATATTAGCCCCCCACTTCCCCCCGAGGGAATAAAGCCTGCCAAATTACAAGCAAGTAAGCCCAGGAGTTTTTGTGTGTGCTGGGAACACTTAAAGTTGTTTTTGTGTTTAAAGGAAACATCTATGACTTTTATT
Source organism: Podarcis muralis (assembly GCF_964188315.1). Classification (NCBI taxonomy): domain Eukaryota; kingdom Metazoa; phylum Chordata; class Lepidosauria; order Squamata; family Lacertidae; genus Podarcis; species Podarcis muralis. The sequence goes on along the minus strand of NC_135655.1, from coordinate 104,566,967 downwards.
GGGGGGCAAAATTGAAATTTTCAGGCAAAGTTGCCCCTTGTGGGGGAATAAGTCATGTCAAATTCCAGAAGGATAGTTACAGTGTTTTCCTCACAGGCAGCCATTACAGTTTGGGGTTAGATAGAAAAGGCATCATTTAATCTCCCCTAGTGTTTTGTGGACAATTGCTCTGAAAATTGCATGTATGAAGGCTGCCAAATTGCATGAAATAGGCCCAGGGGTTTAGTACACGGCTAAAGTTGATGGAGAGGGGCAAGCCAGACCCTTCAGTCACAACAGAGCTCTCCCTCTGCCCTCTCTGGTATTTGCTTTCCCACCCTGGCACCAGTTCTTGTATGGTAAGCTTAGAGACGTTGCTTTCACTTTTAGCAGACACTGATTTCAAGCATTTTTAAAAAGTTTATATTTATTATTTATACCCCGCCCATCTGGCTGGGTTTCCCCAGCCACTCTGGACGGCTTCCAACAGAATATTAAAATATAATAGTCTATTAAATATTAAAAGCTTCCCTAAACAGTCTGGTAGTTGTTTTTCTCTTTGACATCTGATGGGAGGGCATTCCAAAGGGTGGGTGCCACTACCAAGAAGGCCCTCTGCCTGGTTCCCTGTAACTTGGCTTCTCGCAGCGAGAGAACCACCAGAAGGCCCTTGGCACTGGACCTCAGTGTCCGGGCAGAATGATGGGGGTGGAGACGCTCCTTCAGGTATACTGGACCGAGTCTGTTTAGGGTTTTTGACTCATGCCGCCTCGTACAGATTCCACTTTGCCTCTGACAAGCCAAAAATCCCTCCAAAGCATCCCACTTGGGCTTGAGGGTTGGGATCCATCCAAATCTGATGCGCAGCCCTACCACCGATAAAGGTTTGCCTTGTGGGAATGAGGAACATCGTCAACTTAAACTGTGTTGACTGGATTTCAGTAGCCTGGACTGATGGGCTGCAGACAAGATATGAGAGATTTATTTTTAAAGTGATGTGCTTTGTTGCCAAATTGTATTTCTTCCTTGGAAAGGATTCCTGGGTTTTGGGGGGTGTTTTTTTTTTAATTTGGTATGTTTATTTATGGCACTGTTCACTAGAAATCCATCATTACCTTAGCAGCTGTCACACCAAATGGTACGGCATGTGTGCTTTTAAAAGAGATACTGAGCACAATACCATCTTACAGAAGTGCACACAGCCAAAATGCCATAGGAACCTGGGAGCAAAACACTGGCCAGTTTTGAGGGGTTTATTTGGGTTGGGGGGTTGTTGTTTTTAGGGGAATGTTAAGCAGTCACATTTTTCTCCTCTTGATTTCTCTCCTCAGTGGTTTAATAAATATGCTGATCGATGTGGAGTGGCTATCTGGTTCAATTTGTTTGTCAACACTCACCCACCAAATCTGTGGTTCCTACATGAAAGAATTGGTCAGAATGGCACAGCGGGACCTTCTCAGGAGCTCATTACAGAATGTAGCAGAACGAACAAATATATAAAGCGATAAATGAAAAACTACACCTTGAATTGTGCCCTTGAATGGCTGCTATGTCCTGTAAAGTACAGTCAGAAACAGATCGCTTTAGGCTGCATCAGGAGGCATGACTATTTTGATGTGTAAGAGTCTCTTTAAAATTTTCACTTCTTATTGATTAAGACTACAAAGTTCAACCAGTAGATAAAGGTTGTATCCATACCTGAACAGACTCATTGAAATGAATGGTCTTAAGTTAGTCGTGCCCATTGATTTTAAAGGATCAAACCTGAGTATGACCTTAGTTGGGTGCAACTCAGTGGGTGGAAGGCAACACGATGCAAGTGGACTATTTCTCCTGCTCCTTCAGAGCAGATTTGGAAGTTGCGCCATGGGGAGCAGGAAGAGATGGAAGCCCCATTGTACAAGTCCGCTCTGCTCATGCACGGACAGAATTGGATTCAACCCAGTAGCTACAATAGATGGATCAAGCTGGAGGGTTCAAGTGAAAAGCAAGCAACCCGTGAATCTGTTGTAGGCATAGGTCCTCAGAGGCTAGTCTCACTTTGTCTTGCTCCCAGGTAAGTGTGCATACAATTTCCCTGTTGGTTTTGGTTGGTTATTCTAGTAAGGCATGAAAACAGAATACGCTAAAGACAGCTTTTTGATTATTCTGTTGCAATTTCTCATGCTGCTTTTGCTGCTTCCACACCCTATACCATGGGTGAGTTATCACAAAGTAAAAAAAATACTATACTCAAATCAGTTTAAGCACACTCATGCATGCATGCAGCCTTCCTTCAAGTTCTCAAAAAGGCACTTACAACACAATCCCATATGCATGTGCACTCAGAACTATGTCCCACTGTGATCAATGGAGCTGATATCCAGGTACAGATGTACAGGACTGCATCCCTATAGAGAAGGTTCACTAATATGCAAATTTTATTTTAATTTAATTGGATCACTTAAGTCAGTTAAAAGGCAGATGATTAATCAACCAAAAGTTCCTTAATCAGCTGATAGCCCAACTATTAAGGTAAATCAACAGTCAGAGGAAAGGTAATGATCCTCCTGCCCTTATATCATTGCATGTAAAAGGTTAGCAAATATCCCGTGTGTGTGTGTGTGTGTGTGTGTGTGTGTGTGTGTGTGTGTGTACACACATAATGGGTTTCATTCAAATTGGGTCAAACAGTCAACTAGAGGGTGGGGGGGATGAAAATTTCTTAATTTAGTTGACAACATCATTTCTGATTTCAGAGGTAATTCTCTAGAGCATCAGATGCAGATATAAATGTGCACTCAGAAATAATCCCATCAAATCTTTCGCAGACTAATTCTGGAATGACAGGGAGTGATGAGAAGGGGGAATTCTCCTCACTGTGCGAAAGTGGTATGGATCTCCCAGTTTACCAGTGTTTCCTTGACAAGGAACTCTGATGCATATGGTAAGAGACAGAAAGAGGGGTCAAAGCGGCAGGCAATTGTAAACCAACTGTCAAGAGATGTCTATAAAGGCAGACATTTCGCACCGTAATAATCCAGTTTACTTGATGAAAAGGTTATATCTTTCCAAGCAGTCAAGTTAACCATTCAGCAAAAAGAAAAAAAGAAAGAAAGGGGGGGTGGAAGCAGAGGGCGGGCTTAGGAAATTAGAAATAAGTGAATTAATTATATATTGCACAGATCCCAGTGCATAAAGAGGGTGAATCGTAGCATAAAACCCTGACATCACTTATGATTTCAATGGAAATGATACAGAAGCAGTTAGGAGTAGGCTTGCAGTCGAGTTCCTGTATTCAGTCATTCATTGCACATGCAGCAAATCAGACGCAGGCGGCCAGGAATTGGGCATGCAATGTCTTCTCCTGGTCAGTGATAGGAAGTATATCCCCAACACCCTTTGTGAGTGCAGAGGTTCCTCTGACATTAACATTAATGGAGAGAAAGCTAGATCAGAGAGGGCTCGCACACACACTTTGGAGCCTTTACAGGGCATGGTATTTGGGAGAATGATCAGTTTGACTACATCTTGAGCTGCCAGTTAAACTCAATAGACTACAGCAAAAACTCTCAGACTGTGGTCCATGGACCACTGCTGGTCTGCGAACCACTCAGGTGCTCTGAAGAAATATGGTTGCAGAACAGTTGACAATATCCGTAACCTGGGCCCACACATTACTGAGGCAGTTTCAAGCAGGGCTGGATTATCAAACAGGTTAACAAGACACTAGCCTACGGCCTCTAATTTTCATAATATGGCACTGGAAAGTGACTCAGCTGAGAGCAACACCACCCCCACCCCCACTTTCCCTCTCTTTTCGCTACAAGATTCCGCCCTCCCCTACTCCCTCCTCTGATGTCCCAGACACATTTGAGGCGCCCTAACCCAACCCCCCCCCCCCCGCTTCTTTCTTCTGCTATTGTAAAGAATTACACTGTTGCTGCAAACTGATTGCTCCATTCATTTAAAACTACAATAAAAATGTGTGTTAATGTGGTGCTGTTGCAGTCTAGCAATCTTCCTTTTAAAAATGACCAGCTAAATGGGTCTTCTCAGTGGCATCGCCTAGGGGACCCATGTCTTTTACCACAGAGCTGGTTTTGGCAATGGTGCTGGAGGAGTAGGTTTGTAAAAGACTCTTTTCGTAGAAAGCCTTTGGCCAGGTTCGCCTTATGAAGCCACCACCAGAAGGGCATCCATGTTGTGTGTGCCATATGTATTCATATGTGCTTGCTTTGAGCGACTCCTTCCTGGTAGGGCAGTATGGTCCTCTGTAGGCCTCAACTGAAGCCTGGTCCAAGTGTGTTACATGGATGGCTGATGTTACGTACTGAAGTTCTCACCCTGGGCCAGCAGGGGGATACTGTAAATAGTTTTCACTCAGGTCCACATATGCAAATAAGGAATTGAAAGTGACGTTCAGTGATTGGATAGTTACTGAAAGTTGCTACTGTTGCTTTGTAGTTGAGCTCTATATAAGCAGGTTGGCTGAACCCTTCAGCCCAGTTCTGTTCTGGGCCTGTGAATAAACAAGAGCTGTTTGAAGAATCGCTGTGTCGTCTGATATGTTCACCCACAACTTAACAGCTGATAACATCAATCCATGAACATGTGATAACAACATCACATCAGCTGTGTGGACGCATAAAATGGTCTTATTGAATCCCATCACTTCTGCGCTCTTGCCGGAGCCATTGATCCAAACTCACACTATAGTTCTGATATTTCTCAGTTGTGACAAGACTCAGTAGCACCCCATATGGTCAACTATGGGGATCATAAGTTCTGCATTAAGGCTCAGATCATTTTCTTTAAAATGTGATAAGCACAATCTATAGTAGCAGGTTTGCAATGATATCAACACAGGCAAACACATGTATGATAAATGCAGGCAAGACATGGAAATTATTGTTTTTATTAGGATTTTATTTGTTTAATAAATGTTATAAGCTGCTTCAAGCCTCGTTTGGAGAAAACAGCACAGAAACAGAATCATTTATTCAATCAATCAATCAATCAATCAATCAATCAGTACTTTTATTAGGGATGTCACCCAATCTTCACTGATAGTTTTAATCAATTTACATATAAAACAACAAGTCTGAAAGAAGTAAGAATTACCTACTCTGGTTTCAGATGATACACACTGGAGTAGCCTTAGAAGAGGCATTTCCTGCTATGTAAGAGGAAAAAAGGAAAGCCTCTTCTGCGGAGAAGCTGATTAGAGGTGTTTTAAAATATATACCGTATTTTTCCATGTATAACACGCCCCCATATATAAGACACCCCCTATTTTTAGGGACTCCAATTTAAGAAAACCTCACCATTCACTATCTGTGTATAAGACAGTTTTTCACATAATTTTAAAGTAAAAAAACCTAGTCTTATACACGGAAAAGTACGGTACATGAAGCAGTATACAAATAAAAATATAACATCTGCTAAAAGAATTTACGTTAAAAAAAACTTTGTTCATTTAAGGAAATTCAAGATTCCTCTCCCCTCCCACTAACCCACTGCCCTAGGTATTGTGACAAGGACATGAGCTGTGAGCCAAAGGGTGAAAAGAAAATGACTCTCAGCCTAGGGTGAACAGTCAGAGTACAAGATGCTGGCCAGTAAGATGTTAAGAGATCAACATCTAGAGGATGTCGTGTTTGCTACTCCTAGTGCATGAATTTATGCCACAGGAGCTCAAACACAGCCTCCCAAGGTCTTTATTCACAACTTTTGGGAAGGCTATATTCAGCATACAGGAGTGTGAATGGAGCCATTCAAAGGGCACCTGAATTCAGATTCAGAACATGGAATAGGCACAGGTAGTGTTGACCTTAAGCCAATCATACTTCAACAGCCACATATGTTTAATAAATCTCCTAATTTTGCTGGAGGGTGCAAAAACAAGAGATTTGTCAGTTTCCTAGTAGGGATGACTGGTCGGCTCTCTGTAGTGTGGTGCAGTCACAAATCGTACAAGTCCCTTTCTTCCTTTCAACTCTTAGCCTGACTTATCCTGTTACTGACTGATTTTGAAACTTCGTGCCTTTCTACTAGAAAGCAACAAAGAGAGAGTTTAATTTGGATGAAAGTTTTTCCATCTTCAACTATGCCGGGGGGGGGGGGGGGAGATAAACAAAGAGAGAATATTTTTAATTAACTCCCAAGGATGCTGCTTCATTGGCATACTTATTTCCGTTTTATTTTCTCATTTATTCCACTGTATCAAAATTACAGGCTGCAGATGCAGTTTCTGGAATTGTAATGTCAGGATCTACAATTCCACTTTTGACTTTTAGAGAACTATTATAACAGAGTGTTTTTTATTAAAACGCAGAGATAACGTTTTTGGCAACAGATGAGGCTACCTATTGAACTGGCCGCAATGGAAATATATGTGCTTATGACTGCTTATTTATTTTAATTTTGGTTTTTTAATTTGGGGTTTCTTTAAATAAACAATTAAAAGGTGGGTATAAATAACAAGTAAAGTATTAGTCATTGGCTTTATTTGAAGAGTTAAAAAAAAAAACACAACGTGAATTTATAAAGCAAGTCCCATGGAATTTCACTTAATTTAGGTCTGGGGACTGGGATGTGTCTTTGCCCCCAGCCAGTATGGCCAGTTCTCAGGGATTTTGGGAGCTGTCATCCATCAATACCTGGAGAGCCACAGGTTCCCGACCCTTTCCATAAACTATATGGGGCTGCTGTCACAAAGCATATTACCGTATTGGCCCAAATATAAGCCGCACCTGAATATAATCCACACCTTTAAAATTCGGGGCGGGGGGGGGGGGAGAGAGAATACCCAAATATAAGCCACTCCCTTAAAATTCCACAGGCACTAACATTCATTCAGTTTTACCATATGTCTGTTTCAGCAGCGATATCGTAAAAGCCAATTTTTGTAAGGTCACGAAATTAAGCCACACTTTTAACTTTTCACAGTGGGAATTGGGGGGGGGGGGGAGTGAGGTTTCTATTCAGGCCAATACGGCATTTTATTTTATCTTTTCTTCCTTCCTTCCTTCCTTGTTTTGTTTTTTCTTCTTTATTTTTATTGAGATTTAGTTTTTTATTGTATTGTATGCTGAAAAGTTTCAATAAACATTCATATATGTGAGAAAGCATTTTTGTCCCTCTCACACTGTGCCCTGGGTGTGGGATGATGATCTGTGCAGGGAGACTGTTTCTGCCTGTGGCCTGGATTCAGACTGAGCCATGTTTAGAGCAGACCAACTGACAGCAATGGAACTGAAGTTAGGCAGAAGTAGGTCTAATCTCAGCGTGGCCCAACCCCTTTCTCTGCCAATTCTCTGGGTGTGATTGTAGCAGAAACATGTTATCTAGCAGCTGTGGGCTGCTATGTCATGAAATATACACAAATATGACAATGCTGAACAAATTAGGAAAAGATAGGAGTTAATGAAGCTGAGCTCTAAGACCACTGAATTATAGAAAGAGGAAATAATCCAAAATGGCACATTAACTCAGGACCTCGGTGGTATGTAAGTTTTCACTGTTTTACTGATCATCCCTGGAGCTGTTAAAAATTGCATTGTTATAGCTGCTGATTGGAGCTTTATATCTTTTCCTTTAAAAAAAAGAAGCAGAAAATCACAACCTTATATGGTATTTTGAGTCTTAGGCATCAGATGGGCTACAAATTTAATTTTTAAAATGCTTGACACAAATGGAGAGGGAGAGAGAGAGAGAGAGAGAGAGAGAGAGAGAGAGAGAGAGAGAGAAATGGTATCTGTGGTACGAAGCAGTCCTGGTCTTGAAAATAGCCTCACAAAGATTTGAGGAAGGTGTGTGACTGGGGGAGGAGATGAAAAGCTGTTTCTTTGGAATAATAGGTTTTAAATTGGAGGCCTGTGCTTAAAACCCAGAGGCAATAAAAAAGGGGTCAAAATGGAGAAAATTGCACAACTCTTACATTACTTTAAAAGACAATAATTTCCTTTTCAGAAATGGTTCCTTTTTTTAAAAAAAAGAGAGGTCTGTGACAATAGATGCCATCACTTAGAGTCCATTGCTCAATAAAAGAGTGGCCACGAATTCGAAGATTTTATGCAACTTAAATGTTTGCAGAAGTGGTCTATGAAATGCCACCATTTCAGAACACTGGACTCATTTTGAGTGGAAAGACTTAATCTTTGACCTAAAAATACAATTTGGACCATGAAAATGACCTTTTTGGAGTGATTGTGTGGACAGGGAATTTGACTTTGTTTATGCGGCTAATTCACTTATAATTATTTACATTTCTGCTACATGTTTTTAATGGCTTACAATAGGTCTGCTTTGATTCTTCACTGCTGTGTACCATCACTAGTCATTTCCACTGGTACAAAGCAAGCAAGGCAGGCATCAACTCTGAACGGATACCGTTTTAATAACCTGCTTGCTACTCCCAAGGATCTTAGAATCAGGGCCAAAACATAGAAAGCTGGTCTTTCAGCTGATCTGATGTAATGAGCTCTGCTTCACATCTCTCCCACTGAGGCAGCCTGCTAGAATGGCTGCTACCAGGTGACAATTGTCGGGTAGGCAATTGTCTCAATGAACACACATATACGTGCCTGTTCATTCATGGAGGGAAGAAATGAAAATAAGACAGAAGCGTTATTTCATTACGGCAGGAGCACACTGAGGGACTGTTCATATTACAACGCAACACTATAATTTTTATCTATATATTGGAAATGGTTAAGGGGAAATAGTTTTGCTGCTCTGAAGCCAGGTGCCCCCCAAACTTCACCTACCAAGGCTTCATCATTTTACATCACTTTTTGGCTTGTGCCAGAGTTACCCAAGTTAAGATGATAGCTATGTGCAAGTTAGAATGTAGAAATAATACATGGGTTTTCTTCTGTTGGTGTCAATTAGGAGATGCAACTCAAAGCACCTCTGCTTCTGCTTGGCATTTGTGTTTTCTCTGCCAGCACTCCTGCAGAAATTCAACCCACGAAGCTTTCCATCGCTGCACCACTTCTTGAATCTATGCATTTGTTGTTTTAAGAAATTTGTATCCCACCTTTCCACCCAAGTTGCTCAAAGTGGCTAATAACAAAAGACAAGCAGCAACGTCGACATAAATACAGGTGAAAACCAAACTAAAAAAATAGTATTAAAGTAGCATGCTGAAGGGCTGAGCTTTCCACCAGCACAGGGAGCTTCTCCAGTAAACGTGCACAGAACATATTTCCCTGAGGGGATTGTATCTCTAAAACAGGAAAGGGGAAGTCATGGCCCCCTCCCGATGTCATAGACTCCAACAGCTCTGAAAATGCTGAGGCTGTCACAAAAACCAGTACGCCATCACAGCTTCCCACTTTGTCACGCAGAGTCCCGAATTCCAATGGGCCTTCAGTACAGCATTTCATTGTGTTACTGGAAGTTCATATCTGTGTGTCTCTCGCACGTGTTTTTTAGATCTATGCCTCCCTCTCCCTCCCACTTTCAGTCAATATGGCGTCACTTCTTGTTTTTTATGAAAACAAGATCTGGGTCATTTGAATGTCCCTAAGATAGTCTTCCTGCTACTCATTTGGTCAGTCTCCCACGAAGAAAGTAGTGGGTGGGGAATACCTTGTTGCTCTCTTTGCCCTGATTGAATGTTATTTTTTTTTAAAAAAATAAAGTTTATTAAGAATAATCTAGCCTACCTTGCAATTCAGACCTAACAAATTTAAGTCCTACAACCAGTTTTCAATACCATGTGTTCTATACCAATGCAAATAAGCATAGTAATCCACTTGTTACGGTATTTTCGGCTACAAAAGAACATTCTCCCGGACCCTGTGCTTTCAAGAGAATATGCTTTTCTTTAGGGATATACATTACATGTCAGCTTTTTCTACTTGGTAGACCCCATTCAGCTGAACGTAATATTGTCCACATAGATTTCTTGCCTGATCACTCTGTCCAGTATAGGTACATTTTGAAAGCATTCATCTCACTTAAGTGTTAGTTTTCCACATTCAGGAAGATTTTAAAGCAAGTGATTCTATATAAAAAAACACACACAGGTGTATTAGAAGGTGTCTGTATGACTACCACCCCAGATCACTTCTCTTTCCTCCTCAAATATTTTTATTTAAATGGTTCTAAAAGTATATCCATTCCAGGCAATTGAAAAATGAAGAATTTTGCCAGTATCAATGCCTATCTGTCACAGTGGCTATGTTCTACCTCCACTGTTGGACTCAGTCCACCTCAGAATACTTGGTTGTTGTTTAGTCGTTTAGTCATGTCCGACTCTTCGTGACCCCATGGACCAGAGCACGCCAGGCACCTCTGTCCTCCACTACCTCCCGCAGTTTGGTCAAACTCATGCTGGTAACCTCGAAAACACTATCCAACCATCTCGTCCTCTGTCGCCCCCTTCTCCTTGTGCCCTCCATCTTTCCCAGCATCAGTGTCTTCTCCAGGGAGTCTTCTCTTCTCATGAGGTGGCCAAAGTACTGGAGCCTCAGCTTCACGATCTGTCCTTCCAGTGAGCACTCAGGGCTGATTTCCTTAAGAATGGATAGGTTTGATCTTCTTGCAGTCCATGGGACTCTCAAGAGTCTTCTCCAGCACCATAATTCAAAAGCATCAATTCTTCGGCGATCAGCCGAAGAATACTAGTTGTTAGGAATTACAGGTAGGGAGTGTGCCATTGCACTCAGGACGTGTTTGTGGGCTTCCAATGGGAATTTAAACCATGAGAAGGGAACGCTGGACTATAGGGGTACCAACTTGAATAAAATATTGGGGGGCAGCTAAACCCCACCTGACATAATTGATCACAAGATGCAGCACACGCACGCCATTTGAATGGCAATGCCCCTCAACTTTGGGGGGGCAGCCCCCTCAAATATTTTATTGGGGGGGGCCGAAGGGACCTGGCCCCTAGGAATTGACTCCTATGTTGGACTAGATGAGCCTCAAGCCTCTTACATTTTATTTATTTCAGATACAACCCTCAACAAAGTAGTATACCACAGTCTAAAGAGCATATATATCAATTTGACCACAAACAGAGGCAGCAAATCTGGATATTGGCGTATGGTGTATTGGTTAAGAGTGGTAGACTCGTAATCTGGTGAACCGGGTTCACGCCTCCGCTCCTCCACATGCAGCTGCTGGGTGACCTTGGGCTAGTCACACTTCTCTGAAGTCTCTCAGCCCCACTCACCTCACAGAGTGTTTGTTGTGGGGGAGGAAGTGAAAGGAGATTGTGAGCTGCTTTGAGACTCCTTAGGGTAGTGATAAAGCGGGATATCAAATCCAAACTCCTCTTCTTCTTCTATATTGGAAGAACAATGTTGGGGGGGGGGAGTTAACCAGAAGTCACTGGGTAGGACAGGAAGTTACTACAAAAGTTCCGCTACATATTATTAAGGGCGAAGGGGAAAAACACTGGGGTTGAATGTGAAAATGATCATACATATGATATAAGGAAAAGCAGCAGCCCTTGTGGTCTCTTTCAGTTTTATGATGTTATTAAATAATGAACTGGTGTGACTTTTAAGTGGATTACGACGCTTATCTTCAAAGCCTTCTTTGCATTCAGTGGCCCTGTGTCACGGAAACCCCTCCCAACCCCTCCATTGACTTTGCTTGATTTTATTGAAGTTTAGTTGTTTAGCTCGAGTACATCCTACGCAGCACACTTCCCGCTGTGACTAATAAATATTTAGCAACACGAAACCAAAGAGATTTGCTAACCTTGAAACAATAACACCAGAAAGAAAACAATCACTAACTGACCACTGAGCTTCCTCATTTTATTAATGGCGTACATGCCAGTGTAACCAATTAGACTGTACTGCAATATATGGCTCCACCGACGAGGCGATACGATGACTTGCTTTGTGGAAATGAGAGGCGAACGAGTATTCCGAGAGCAAGGGCTTCGTATTATTGAAGTTAATCATACTGTTCTCTCTCTTGCTCTCTCTCTTTTATTATGGTTCAGTCTATGGAAGTTCGCTGGAACGCAAACAGTGAGGAATAAATGAAGTTAGCTTTGGACTCTGCATGTGACAGTGGGAGACCAGGCCGGGTTTAATTCAACCTGGCAGAGCCCTCTTGAATTGTGTCACTTGTAGAATTTGCACTCGACTTTGGGAAACATTAAACTGTTCTCGCCACTGAGAACTAATTAAGAAATCTGCCCCTCCATGGCTGAGCTTATTTTGTTCAGGTTGACTGCTTGTTCAAGTCTGGATGCTCATCTAATGTACACTGTGACCAACTATTTCAGTTGGATTAAGGTAATTACCTAGCTCAACACTTTTCTGATACATTTTGCAATAATGGAATCCAGCGCTTTTATACGCTCCTCAAGCCACACTTTAAAGTGCAAATTTTGGCTCGAGAATAGGCTCAGTAATCCAAGGTCTTCATTAACAAATAGTCTACAGGGCAGCCGAGCGCAGGCACACTGACCGTATCTAAGCTTCGAAATGCCTGAGCTTTTGTGAAAGGCCTTCTCTTCAAAGTGTAACAAAGCGCTAATCTGAAAGATAGATGGAGATATAGCTCTGCTTCAGTGTTTAGGGCTAGGCTGGGGCAGGGCTGACTCCTCTCTCAGATGGGGAAAAAAGACTTTGCCGGTGGCTATTCTGACTTTAGAAAGAGAGTAGGCAGATTCATCAATTCAGGTTGACCATATACTGACTGGAATATCATTTGGGGCCTTTTCCCTCACTCATTAACAGCCATGTGCAAGTGAACTAAAATACAAAGGGAGGCCTTTCACTTTAGCTTCCTGTTAAGAGGAAGCTTGAACTCAACACCACCACCGTGATACAGTTTTCCGTATTTGGGATGGGGGAATAAATTCAGTTCAGGTCACATTTAGAGGCAAATCTATCAAATTTTTGAAACAGCACGGAAACTGAAACGCAATCATCCGTCGAAATTTGCACTTATCTGAATTTTGCAGTGCAGTTTTCCAACTGGGGTTTAAAGGAAATGTATTAGATAAAAAGGTGCATTGAAATGAATCTATCAGTGAAAAGAGCGTACAAAAATGCACTGTACTAGGAGATGTTGCTTGCAAAAAACAAAACAGGCACATCAGTCAAAACTGCATACAGATTGCAGATTGCAAATCGTTACGGAAATGGGGAGAATTGAAATTAAGACTGAAGAAACGAGAAACCAAGGGCACCAAAGCTGACAGATCCTTCAAACTCTAATTACAATTGCTTATCATTGTGTAGCACCAATAACTGCACAGTAGGGTTCCACTGGCACCCATGTATGTAACATAACTTGCCTTAGAGCTAGGTTCAGGCAATTTTATGCCATGGCGAGGGTCCCAGGGGGAGAGACGCCCATGGGGGCAAAGTGAGCTGCCCATGGGGGCTGGAGTGAGCCACCCATGGCGGGCTGCTTCCTGGGCGGGGGGGGGGGAGGGAGCCATGCCGCTTTGCCAGCAGCCTTCCTCCCTTCCCTCTGCCTTTTGACAGCTTGGGGGAGGCTCCCCCCCCCCCAGGAAGCAGCCCAGGAGCAGGGGGCTGCCCATAACTCCCAAGCCTCCCCCAAGCTGTCAAAACAAAGGGGGAAGGGGGGGAGGCTGGCGGCAAGGTGGCGTAGCTCTGCTCCTTCTCCCAACAGCTCTGGGTAGGTTTGGGAGTCATGGGCAGGCAGCACGATGCCCCCCCCCCCCCAGTGATGACACCCAGAGCAGACCGCCACCACCCTTCCTCTGCCCCTGGGGGGAGGGACATGACACAGAAACATGGAAGGGAAATGTGCACACATGTGGCCTAATGTGCTGGTCCCATGGGTTACCCAAGTGGCGAGGTCCATGGTCAAAGGTGCAACGTGGAGGCAGTCCGTAGTAGCAGGAGCTGGGCGCAGGGCAGGGCAGGGAGCCGGGTGAAGTCAGGAACATGCTTGCAAACAGGGAGCCAAGGCGGGTCGGGAGCTCAGGCAGGAAAGCAGGACAGGGTTCAGGCAGGAATTAGCAACCAAACAATGTTGCTCCCGCAACCTGGGACTGGGCTGGCTGGCTTTTATCTCCTCTGAGGCATAGGGCGGCCCCGATCCTCAGGTGACTCGCCTCTCCTGGCCTGGAGGCGAGCACTCCTCCTGCAGGAACTTAGTTCCCTCCGCCTCTCTGCCCTGCACCTCAGGAGAGGCTGGAGGGTTACCGGACCCAGAGGCAACCTCCTCTTCCCCTGACGGGGCTGAGAGTGGAGCACCTGCAGGCAATGGGTCCTCCATCGCCTCAGGGGCCAGAGCAGACTCAGCTGATGCCTGCACCTGAGGATCCAGCACAGGTGAGGACCCTTCAGGCTCATGCACCAGCCCCGGCTCAGCTGGTTCTGGAGGCGGGGAATCCTGTGAAGCCTGGGGTCCCTCAGGTTCAGCATCCGAGTCCAAATCCCAGGACATCACACCTGATCTCCAAAATCCTTGCCACTTTATGCAGGGGAGGAAGGAAAGTGTTAAGTGAGGAATAACTTGACAAGCATGCAGTTGGGGGGGGGGGCGCACACACACTGTAGTTGGTTACTGGGCCTGCTGAACTAGCACTGAGCAAAATGTTTTCTAATCTGGATCATTCTACTGAAACAAACGTGTCAGGTGGCGCAATGGGTCATTGCATCTGGCTGTTGACCAGAGGTTGGTGGTTTGAGCCCACCCAAGGATAGCTGTGGGCAGGATTCTTGCATGTCAGGGGGTTGGACTAGCCTTGAGTCCCTTCCAAATGTATGATTCTGAGACTGAGTGACTTTCACTGTGAATCAATGGGTGCTGAGTATGACTCAGTCAATTGATTTCAATGGATCCACTCTGAGTATGACTTAGTTGGGTATCGCCCATCATAATTTTCCCAACAGTTTTCCGATTTCCAGTATTTAGTTCCCAACAACAGATGGCTACATTTGGATAGAATATAAACCATGGTTTAGTGCAGCAGCAAGCCTTGAGCTCCCATTCTCCCTCTCTCTCAAGCAAGGGGAGGTCATTTAAAGCTTCTGTAGTTTGTAACTAAGTACAGTTTCCGGGTTCATCTGAACATGGGAAACGGTGATTTCTTACAAACCACAACTAGAATCTTTACTCTTTCCTTCCTAGCATGTAAAGCAGAGGTGGCGAACCTATTGCCCTCCAAATGCTCCTGAACTCCAGCTCCCATCATCCCTGACCGGTGTCCATGCTGGCTGGTGCGATGGTAATTATATGTGAAGGGTCACAGGCTCTGAGCTCCTTGTGTGAAGGATGAAGAGGAGAGGGAGTGTTTATATTTATTACTTCTTTATAAAAGTACTTGCATACTGCTAAATCACAAAACATACCTAAGCGGCTTGCAACATTACAAAGATAGAAACCATACAAGAAAAGCATAAAGTGTTCAACCCTGAGACTCATTATTGCAATTGTGTAATGACAAACCATGGTTTAGCGTTGCATCTGAAGCCCGCCACTGCTTCACAGATGCTCTGTGCAGATTTTCTAATGTGATTCTACAACTCCAAGAGTAGAACACTAAAGGCATGGCTTCATCTCTAGGAAATAAAAGGCTACCACATGTTGGCTAAACCCTAAGCTACTAGTGAGCTTCTTACAGAAGCCAAAGTTTAGAACATTATAGCAGCAAAATACTGGAAAAGAAACATACCGAGAATACGATGGGCATGCCACCTATTTCTAGAGACTAGCTCCCAGATGTTTTCGGACCAACATGAATATGGCATTCTGGTTGTCTACTCCAGGGTCCATCGTAAAAGCCCACGCTGCATATTATTTTAATATTTAAATGGTTACAATGATCTGCAGTCTTGGGGGTTATGCTGCAGATATGAGTTGCTCTCCAAAGTCAAGTGGGAAAAAAACATCCACAACAGTACTTTGTGTTGCCTTCTGATGAGCTTTGAACAGGCTTAGCAGAAGAGCCCCCACACATATGAACCCCCACCACCACGCATAGGCAATTATAAATGTGCATATAATTAAATAGATTAGAATATGCAAATAAGAAAATGCTAGACAGCGAGAACCTAGGCAGAGGTGACAATCACAGGCACTTAACAGAAAGGTTCCAAATGCTACCAGTTAGGAAAATCTTGCCCTGGGAATTCCGTTTGTGAAGGAAGGGTCCAAGATTTTGAACTATTTGCTCATCTGCTGGCAACATTCAGAAACAACTTTTATCCTTAAGGCACATACACCCCAGAGGGACTGCAACATAAAACTAAACACAGCCATTATAACGGCGTCAGAACGTTGTTATTAATATATTAATGATCTAATGATACTTTGGCTCCATTATAATCTTTCCGCTATCATAAATTAATTAATAATAATAACTAAACAAATAAAGGAGCTAACATTTTGCTGCCCTTTCACGACACCCCAAAATTGGTTGCCTCAGGTTGTTACCTCACAACCTAATAGTAGGGTCGGCTCTGAGCCCATAACTGTGCAGGAAACCAGAATGTCAGTGGGGAAACTGGATAGATATTGTTTTAAGTCGGAGCAGTTACCACCTAATGATTCCAAATGTTAAATACTTGCATTAAAAACCCAAAATGGAGCCTCCTTGCAGAATATGTGGCCTGGAAATCTGGAGGAGGAATGTTGTGGCTCATTCTAGTCCATACTGCTTCTTATGACAGCCTCCCTCAGTGAGCCGACACGTGGGCTACAATGTAGGTCTCTGTTGCCCCTAAGAAGTGGAATGCTCATAAATTGCTCGACAAAAGCCTTCTCTTTTTCCTTTTTTTCTCCTGAATGGGGAAAACTACACATTTGGTTCTATGTCTTTCCAAGGCAATAAAGCTGCTTTGAATTCTTTGGGCTTTTGCACAAGCGTTGTTTTCATTTTTAAAAAATCCTACTCATTATTTCATGGGAGTGTTATTATTACCACCTGATTTGCAGGCATGCTGTCAAAGCTTATTTGCGGCCACAGTGCAGAGATGGGGATGCAAGATGCCGTATACAAGCTGGAATATTGCGCAAGAATGCAATGGATTGGGGTGGGGGCAAGAAGTGTTTCCCAACTGCAAGGCTCCGATTGCATTTCTCCTAGATAATGTAACAGATTTCAAGGCACAGCAATCATTTGTGGTTAAAACGACTCTTGACAAGTGCAGCGTTATTTGCAAAGAGCTGCTTTAGGTGCTCAAAGGCGAACATCCCAACATACCCTCCGAGGACTCCCCCTCACTTTTAAAGTAATATTTCCCCACATAACCCACTTTTTATATTCCTTCCTTTCCTGCAATCGGTATTTAACTATGCAGCTTCAATGGAAGAGGATTTAAATGGAAACCACCAAAAGGAGATCTGTATTTGCTTTTCATAATTTCACAGCAACCAGGAACAAAGGCGATCTGCCAGGCGCCGTATAGAGATATATGTCTTCTTTTCATGTCTCCACAATCAAAGATGCAGCTGGGAAGGAATACCAAACATTTTTTATTGATCTGCCTTAAAAAGGTAACCAGGCTAGCACGCTTGCCTCAATCGGGTTTTCCACGCTTCCTTTAGCCGATTGTCACGTACCAAACTAGCTGGAAAGAAATATCTTCCGTGCTAAACAGGATAAGTCAAAGCAAACTTTCGACGTTTTCACTTTCTAGACGTTTTGTCACACCAGAGATCGGCAAGGCTGATCTTGCATGCTTACCACTCTCAGCTCTGAGGCCACCTTTGATGCGAACAAAACTAGCTGAAATAGATTTGACTCTAATGTTGCTCCAGTAGCTGCCACACAGCCCATTTCTTTTCACAGAAGCTAGACAGGATGCATTTAGGGACCCACAGTATGTCAGGAGGGGCTTAGCTTATACAGCTTTGGGCGTCCTTCTCTAAGCCATTGCGCTACTGGGAAGCGCTGTAGGTCACTGCACTTGGGAAGTCCCAGGTTGAATCTCCAGCATCTCTGGTGGGCTTGTAAAAGGGTAAAAGAGTATTGGGAAATGATACATAATGAATTGAGGAAAATGTTCCAAAGTACTTCCCCCAAAAAACAACAACCCCAGAGTCCTTTCTGTTGGGGATCATTCAGACCGAAATTCCCAGGCGTCAAAAAGTTTATTTATGTATGCCACTACTGGGGCCTGTGTTTTGTTAGCCCAAAAATGGCAACTTAAATTGACAGAATATGCGCACCTTGCAGACTTAACATATAAGTGATAAGTTAACATATAAGAATAAGTGAACAAGAAGAACATACATTTAGAGAAGATTGGAAAACGTTAATTGAATATATAGGAAATAACTGTGTACAGCTGAAAACGGTGGCAGCATGAAGATAAATTCAACAGTGTAAACAAGTTTTGATGGATACAATAATGGAATACTGAATGGTTTAGTTTTTGTAAAATACGCAGGGATTTATGATATGCAAAATGAACCATGGAAAAAGAAGAAGGGAAGTCATTGATATATTGAGTATGTAAAAATGAGTACGTTAAATTGTAAAACAGAAAAATTAATAAAATTTATATTTAATAAAAAAAAATCCCCAGCATCTCCAGATACAGCTGGACCCTTGCCTGAAACCCTGAAGAATCACTGGCAATCAACGTGGGCAATACTGACCTAGATGGAAGCTGTAAGGTAGCTTTCTGTTGGGACGATTCAGGAAAGATGAAGCAGTGCTTCATGCAGAGCATAGTTCAACTATGGAACTCGTTCCCACAGAGGGCAGTGGTGGCCACCAACTTGGATGCTCTAGAACAGTGTTTCTCAACTTGTGGGTCCCCAGATGTTGTTGGACTACAACTTCCATCATTCCTAGCCAGCATGACCAGTGGTCGGGGATGATGGGAGTTGTAGTCCAACAACATCTGGGGACCCACAGGTTGAGAACCGCTGCTCTAGAAGAAGACAGGACAAATTCACAGAGGAGAATGCTATCAATGGCAACTAGCCATGATGCCTTTTGCTCTGCCTCCACAGACATAGGCAGTAATGCTTCTGAAGACCAGTTGCTGAAAACCACTGGAGGGCAGATGGTTCTTGTGCTGAGGTCTTGCTTGCGGGCTTCCCACAGCCATCTGGTTGGCAACTGTGAGAACAAGATGCTGGACTAGATGGGCCATTGGCCTGATCCAGCAGGCTCTTCTTCTGTTCCTATATTCCTTTGTCCTCTGTACCAACCATCATAGAAGCCAACTCCTAGGGGCTGAAGTCTGTTCAGCTCCTCCTCTAATAAAGCATTTGAGGGGGCCACCGCCCAAAGTTGATGGCCATTGCCTTTCAAATGGTGCATGTGTGCAGCGCCATGTGATCAATCACGTGGGGCATGGCTTACCATCCCCCCCCCCGTATTTTATTCAAGTTGGCACCCTTGCCAACAGTATACATATTTGGTTGTCAGGAAGAAGCCCTGTACAGCTCAAAGACACCCACCCACCCACCCACCTGTTAAAGAAAAGGTTAATTCAGGAGAACGTAAGGTAAGTTTATGTGTGTCAAAAGAAACATAAAATAGGCAGCCAAAGGAAATGCATGCATGTCAAGAGGCCTATTAAACAGATATTATGAGCAATATCTTTGTCTCAGCTGATGGAGGCTGTCCTGAAGCAACGACGAGTTGTGGCACATTAAGGACCAACTCAGTTATGATGGCATATGCTTTTGTGGACTGCATTGTGCCTACGACATATTTATTATGGCACAAGCTTACCGTCCACTTCAGCAGGAGCATGAAGTCTAGCTGCTTAGTCAACATTAAATAATAATAATAATAATAATAATAATAATAATAATAATAATAATAATAATTTTTTATTTATACCCTGCCCTCCCCAGCCAAAGCCGGGCTCAGAGCGGCTTACAAGCAATAATAAAAACAAGATGAATGATTACAACTTAAAAACAAAAATAAAATACAACAATTAAAATATTGGAACATTAAAATATTAAAATGTAGCCTCATTGCAGGAGGAGAAGGAAAAGAAAAAAGAAAGAGAGGGAGGGAGGGAATCAAATTGGCTCCAAGCCAAAGGCCAGGCGGAACAACTCTGTCTTACAGGCCCTGCGGAAAGAAATCAGATCCTGCAGGGCTCTGGTCTCATGAGGCAGAGCGTTCCACCAGGCCGGAGCCAGAGTTGAAAAGGCCCTGGCTCTGGTTGAAGCCAATCTAACTTCCTTAGGGCCTGGGACCACTAGGGTGTTGTTATTTATGGACCTTGAGGCTCTCCGTGGGGCATACCGGGAGAGGCGGTCCCGTAGGTACGAGGGTCCTAGGCCGTGAAGGGCTTTAAAGGTCAAAAGCAGCACCTTAAATCTGACCCTGTACTCCACCGGGAGCCAGTGCAGCTTGATAAAAACCTGACAAACTTCAGTTGGTTATGCTTATCAAGGGAAGAAACTCTTTGCTAGAGTGTGATTTCATAACTTTTTACAAGGAAGATTCAGTCTTGAAAAATTCACTCCTCCCATTTTGCTTAAATAGAAGGGCTGGGTGGCAAAGAGCGACAAGGTTTAAAATCGTAATGTAGACATTGTCACCATATATGTTTATTTAGTTCCAAACAAAGGTGGAGAACAGAAGAAAATAGTTTTACTATACTTTTGGGAACAAAGGACAGGAGGCTCTGATAGGCTGAGCTTCCCTTTGGTATGCATTGCAATGAAGGTCACTATCAAACTCATTTCCACTGCAGGCTTCTATCAATATTCATCACTCAAAAATTCATTCTGGTTTTCTAAGTTGCCACTCAGCAACATTCTGTTGTTGAGGCACAGAACATGTAGCACACAGTGGTGTAGCTACCAATCTTGCTATCTGTGGACTTGTGCTCACTCTTAAAAGGTAAAGGGGTAAAGGGACCCCTGACCATTAGGTCCAGTCGTGGCGGACTCTGGGGTTGCGGGCGCTCATCTCGCTTTATTGGCCGAGGGAGCCGGCATACAGCTTCCGGGTCATGTGGCCAGCATGACTGACTTGTCTGCTAAATTTGCTTTTGTCCATCACATACCAGGTGAGGCTTCTGTAAGGTGGATGTTCTGATGGCTTTTATTAAACTGGGGGGGGGGGGGGAATGATCAAGTAAAATGTTATGAGGCCCTTCTTCTCTCAAGAGCAGCTCCTTCCAGGTACTTCACAGGGATTTGCGTTCCATCTTCCTCCAGGGTCATCAAATGCATAAAAACATACCTGGAAAGACCCAATTTTCCCATTGATGTAGAAGCCGTGTTGACCATATAGCAAAGTGCCCTATATCAAATTAGGCCAAGCATGGCAAAAAAGGAACAAGAGGCAAAGTCAGCTTTCTTCCAGCTTTTCCTTTTCTTTACAGGACTAGCACTTCTCTTAGCAGGTAAATTACCTATTTTCATTTTGCTCTGATACAGTATTCAATTTGCCTTCTGGTTGAAAATATACTTCAGTAATTAAAACAAGCAGATTGGATAAGCCCATTCCTACCATTATTTTTTGACTAAGTAGAAGAAAAGTAAGTTTTATGATTGCTCTAGCCATGCTAATTTAATGTACTTCGATTATTTAATCTCAAAATGGACCCATTCCAAATAAAGTAATATACTTTACAACAGTATCGTGTAGGAAATAATTAGGTTGCAAGTTCTGGAGGCTTTAATATGGATGAAATTATATAACTATCTTTGCATTCTGCACAAGGCCCTATTAAATGCACTAGCCTGCGATGTTGCTGGCTGTCAGAAAGCAAAATGAAAAATAGTTTTAATAGCTGCTCTTTGACCTGTTTTATATTTTATGTCAATTATAACAGCACACAACCATGCATAATTATGAAGCATAGAGGCATTAAAACGTACACATAATTTGTGTTCTTATGGCAAACATTGCAGGAGGGTTTAGAAAACAAACTGGCGATTTCCTATTGTTGTAAGTCATCTGAACAGTTATATATTGGGATTAAATATCTTAAGACAGATTTGTCTTTCCATCTGTCTTGAGTAATTTTAAAGAAATATTTTTTGAGATGGACAAAAATCCCTGCATAGACACAACTCGCTGCCATCTGTACTCTCTCTCATAACACAGTGTGTAGGTTCCAGCGCGAATAGCAAAGTAACCCTGGAAGATATACAGATTTGTCATCTGAACATCATTTTTAAAATGATCCAATTTATTCACAGCAGGAGTTTCCTTTTGGCACTGTCGCAATCATCCTTGTTTTGGGACATTTGGGGCAGAAAGACCGATTAATTTTATTTTTGCAATGCATCCCACTTTCTTAAATACACAATGACTGAAGAAAATAGCTTGATAACACTTCCTTCTTCTTCTTTTTGAGCTCTGAACACAGAAGTATTATTAAGTAGCATTTAGATTACTACAGTTTTTGTCACAGTGGAAAGTATGACTCGGTCCAGTATACCTGAAGGAGCGTCTCCACCTCCATCGTTCTGCCCGGACACTGAGATCCAGCGCCGAGGGCCTTCTGGCGGTTCCCTCATTGCGAGAAGCCAAGTTAAAGGGAACCAGGCAGAGGGCCTTCTCGGTAGTGGCACCCCACCCTGTGGAACGCCCTCCCACCAGATGTCAAAAAGAAAAATAACTACCAAACTTTTAGAAGACATCTGAAGGCAGCCCTGTTTAGGGGAGCCTTTAATGTTTAATAGGTTATTGTATTTTAGTGTTTTGTTGGAAGCCGCCCAGAGTGGCTGGGGAAACCCAGCCAGATGGGTGGGGTATAAATAAATTATTATTATTATTATTATTATTATTATTATTATTATTATTATTATATGCTCTGAAGAAACCAGCCAGGGTGGTGTGGGGAGTGAGTGTGTGCCATTCATCTAGGGTTATGTTTTGATCTGCTTTCCTTTGGACCACATCACTGAGGCTGAGAGGGGGAGAGGTCTTGTCACCTGGGCAACCCAGGACCTCCATACACACTGCCTAGGCGTGTGCCCCACAGAGCTCACTTCAGTGCTGCAAACACAGCAAAAACAACACGGGAGACAGAAACATGTCTCTCACATATCCGTCTCTGCAGCCACAGCAGGCGTTGTAACCAGTGCTTTTCCCCAAGAAAAATAGGTGCCGGAACTCAGGATGAAATTGTTGTAGTAAGTCGCCGGGCAACTCTGAAAAGATGCCAGTTGGACAACAGTCATGCTCACCATCTGCAGAGGTGCTAAAAACTACGGCAAGCCGGCTCCCTAGCTGGTTTGGGGGTTGTCCCTGGTCCCTGGTTCTGGTGCAGGTCAAATAATTGTGCCCCTGCATCCCTTGTTCTATTAGATTCAGGTGGATGGCTAGGACATCTCAGAAACCCTGTGGCTAGAGAGACAGTGAGTGAACGAAAGTCCTCCTGAAGGTTTAATGACTGAGAGGGGATTTGAATCCTTGTCTCCAACACACTAACCATGACTACCACATGTTCTTATGCCAAAGGGGACACTTTGAAACTGTTCACCTGCTAAACTTTACCAAGAATGACTCCCCTGCTTACTCAAATCCATGATATATCCTGTACTCAGTTTCTCTCGGCTGCATCACCCCAAAATTTAGGAAAACAAGAATGAGATGAAAGGCTATTACAAAAGCCTTCCTCATATGCCTAAAAAGTTGTGCATCTCAAAACAAGACCACTCTACCAAACTCAAAATGCTGTGCATTATTCTGTGCAGTGCAAAAAAGAGACAACAGCATATCATTTCATGCAGTGCCTTCATGGTATGAAAGGGTGAGATTTGGATTTTTGACCATCCCGATGTAGCAGATAAGCAGGTGGACTCTACCTGCAAATGCTATGAATTCAAAGCTAGTGGCACCCTGTGCATATAGGGAACTCAGCCTTAAATACACACAGGTGGTGCTTCCGTTCATTGATGCTGGAAATGGTTGCTGATAGCTTACAGTAGATTCTATGGCAAGCCTTGACACTAGATCAATCCAAGCCCTGGCAGACTTCCAAGCAGAACAGCTTCGAGAGTCATGGGGCTTTCAATAACGCCATCGGGGAATTCAAACAGCAGCATCTGAAAACTGTTTTAACCCCCTTAGTAGGAGACCGATACTCCTTTTGCATTCCCTGTGGAATTCCGTGTTTGGATTTGTATTGCTCACTTCCATTCCTTGATGCTCCGATATTCAGGCGCCCAATAAAAAGGTTCGTTGGCACTTTAAAAGGGCGATAGAATGAGTTGACTTATTCCAAATCAGACCAGGGCTGTAACCCAGTAACAGAAAATTTGCCTCGCATGCAGAAGATCCACACAGGGCTGGGACAAAATACTGCCTGAAGCCCAGGGTAGTCTCTGCTGGCCAGTACAAGGCACTTCCTCTGCTCTGCCGAACATACGATTGTCAGCCACAAGTTCCTAAATTCTCTGGCAGGGCATTGTCTGAGCATTTGTTCCCAATCACCTTTAAACTGAAGGGGCCAAAGTTTGAACCAGGAAGATGACATGGACCAAAGAGGAGGAGGAGGAGATTTATACCCTGTGCATCTGGCTGAGTTGCTTCCAACACATATAAAATCATAATAAAACATTTGAAACTTCCTGATACAGGGCTGCCTTCAGATGTCTTCTAACAGTTGTGTAGTTCTTATGGGAGGGCATTCCACAGGGAGGGCACCGCTACCGAGAAGGCCCTCTGCCTGGTTCCCTGTAACGTCACTTCTCCCAGTGAGGGAACCGCCAGAAGACCCTCAGAGGTGGACCTCAGTGTGCGGGCTGAATGATGGGAGTGGAGATGCTCCTTCTGTGCTCTGCCATAAGAAACACATGGCTGAAAATGGCAGCCCCATGTAGAGTTCTCGCCTTCTTTCTCCGTAGCATAGAGGACATCGTAGTCTGCACTCTGATGCCATTATTTTGAGAACTTCCTCATTATTTTCAGCACCAACTGCTGAAATGGTGCAGGGTGGGAAAAACATGGTATAAGGAGGTCATGATATAAGGTAGAGCTCTACTGCGTGTTACAGAGGAGGACAGTGGAAGGTTATCCAGGCTACCATTTTCTGCAATGCCTCCATGTCTCTTATCACTTGCAGTTCTGTTCTGCGTGAACCATGCCATGCAAAACCTAATCCTTGGAGGCATGAAAGTGCCACCCATACCCGTAAAGGATCTCAGGAAAACTGGGACATCCCAATTTTTCCTGCAAGAGCACAGTTACCATTTTGAGTGCCGATATCTTGCCCTGAAAAAAGTGCTTGGGGGGGGGGCATCACCACACACATTTTTGGTCGCCCTGAAAGCATGGCCGTGACAAAACACTTTTTGGGGGCTCCACAATCTCATATAAGTCACATGGCTCATGGAGGGGCACGGACGGGAAGACGCACATGACGGTTTTGGGACTCAACATGTTGGCAGGTATGCGCACCCTATTAACCCCCATGAACATTGCCCCACCAGCCCAGTCTGCAACATTCCTCGTGTGGAGCAGGATGGTCTGCAAGGGTTTTGAACATGAAGAGAATGCATACACACACACACCATGCGACAAGGGACCCTCATACAGCCAGTTCCCAGGCACTCTGCTTGTGTTCAAGGAAATGTGAGTTCAGGGCCCCGCCCCCCAGGCCTTCCCTGCTCAACATTGGGAAGGTCAGGGACTGAGCAAGTATGGCCATGTACACTGGGATGTCGGGGGGGCAAGGCTTATGTGTGGGCTCTGGGGATGGCAATTGTATTAATTCGCTTAAATTCGTATTAAAACTGGGGAAGGGTGTGCCAGCCCAGCTGTGCTTGGAGCTCCCCCTGCCCATTCTATGGCAACTTCTGCCCCAAAATCCTGCCCTGGCAAGACCACTGACAACTACCCCTGCTATCCGGAAGCCCTGAACTTGGAAATTTGGGATAGTCCTCTCCTGCTTTGCAACTTTCGAAGGATTCATCAAACCACCAACTCCGAAGAACGCCTCCACTTTGCAGCTAGTACTGAGCTGGCTGAATAAAAACGCCAGTGTATTGAGGCGGGGGTCCTTTTCTAAAGCGTGATCATGTTACAAGTTGCTCATTTGCTCCTTGGGACTTTTGCCCTGGTGCAACTGGCAAAGGAGAGGCAGGCAGCCGGCGAGTTTGTTGTTGTTTCAATTCGCTGAGTCACACCAGACTCCCTCCACGGAAAGAGCAAAGTCGAAATTTGGAGTCTAAATCAATAGCTGACAAGGCTGCTTTTCAAAGCACCGGAGAGGCACTCTGCGCTCCCATTGTAGTCGCAGGGAGAATTTTGTCTGTTTAATTTGCATGGTGCACAGCCTAGCTTCTGTCGAGAAGTCTTGACTTTTCGGATTTCCCAGTCCGCCCGGTTACGATTGTCATGCACGCTTGTCAAACAGGAGGCTCCATCGGTTACCCTCAGACTGGATTGAACAAACTAACATCATAACAAGAGTGTTTATGGGAAAAAACTGCTTAAGCACTGAAGCAGAAAGGGCTTAGCACTGATCAGACCTCTCTCCCACCTTTATTCTTCACTGTTCACATTGAAATGCAAATATCAGCGCAGGGTTTCCACTGGCGTGCCACTCACAAATTGAAAAGCAGTTTTTATCTATGCAAATGTAAGCATGGTAATTGAAGTTAATCAATCAATGCTAGCTTTCACTAAAACCT
This sequence comes from Podarcis muralis, assembly GCF_964188315.1. Lineage (NCBI taxonomy): Eukaryota > Metazoa > Chordata > Lepidosauria > Squamata > Lacertidae > Podarcis > Podarcis muralis. The sequence continues at coordinate 104,540,471 of NC_135655.1, read as the reverse complement.
TGAACATGATTGAATAAAGTAATTATCATTCAGCAGAAAATGATGAAGTTGTAGACAGCATGAACCTTATTAAAGGAGGATTTTGAGTCACAATGGCTTAATTTAGCTAACAGCCCAGCCTTAGCCCAACGAATACAGTACCCTGACTGTCTAGAATTGTTGTATCGAAGAACAAGAAGAGGGGGGAAGGGGAGGTTGGGGGGAGGGGGAAGATTTTATTATTTTAATTTTTACAGTGCTGGATTAGTAAAAAGTGCTTGTTACACTACACAGGGTAAGCCACAATTAACGTTCTCCGTTGCTCTAAACAGATCAACAAATAAAGACCGCTGCAGCATCCTACAAGTGTCCAAGAGCAACAGCCAGTTCTTAAGACTCTGGGTGGAATTCAATGTTGTGCCATCGTGAATGTCCCAGGAGCCCACGGATTTCACCTTGCCATAGTGAATTATCACTTCTCTCCTCCCTTTGCACACTGTTCTGTGTACTCCTGACTCCCCACCCCACCCCAGTTTCAGGGGGTACTGGCAGAGGAGAGGGGGGGGAAGCCCCGTTCCACAAGCAGAAGCCCCCGTGCAAGGCGTGCGCTACCAGGTCTTATTAAGTGACTCCCGCACTTATTCCAAAATATGCAACTACGTCACTGTGAAACCTCCGCTATACAATATTACAAGCAACTCAGGGTAAGGTCACAAAACTTCCCAGTGCTAAGTTTGCTCACATGGAGCCCCATTTCCAAATGAGACTC
>NC_135655.1:104362223-104534723 GCF_964188315.1 Podarcis muralis | reverse complement strand
TACATCTACGCTACTTAGACAAACAGATTAGGGTGCCTTGGTAAGATAGGACCAAATGTCTTGTTCGGATGACAGGAGAGAGCATGTCAAAGTTGGATATTCCTTCTCACTGAACGAAGAAAGACACAATGCGTTTGTGGGTATATTTTTAAACCAGATTGCAGCTAGTGATTTTATCGTTACAGAGACTGTGCTTAAACCAAGAGAGTACACCACAGAAAGCATGTAGCTCTGCATCATGAGAAGAACAGATGTTCTTCAGACGGTGCAGCTGTTGAATAACAGATAATTCAAGATATTGCACCCGCTTAAAAAGAAAGAAAAAACTTTTAAGGAATTAACGACTTTAACACCCAGTGAGGGCCAAATTAAAGCTTCAGTTATACATACCAAAATGTAACAGCTTAACAGTATTTCGGGGGGGGGGGGGGCAGATTTAATAGCAAATCTCTCTGCACTTCAGTACAAATCCAGCTCAGTAACCTAATGTATGCTTATGCCTTCAGAAAAAGAAAAACTCCAGGTGAATTAAAAATAGGCACAGCAAGGAATTAGCCGCTGACAGTTTATGGAGAGCAGAGATACTCGCAGGGAGAGAAGAGCAGGAATTCTCCTAAATTAGTTGTGTCTCACACAGATTGAGTGAAGTATTGATTCTGGACTGATGCCCGCAGCAGCCTCCTGATCACAACACCTGTGCAAATATTGTACAGCATGAATGCTCCTGCGCCTCTGTATACGTTTCATACCTCCAGTGGATAATTGGGAGGTGGGAAGGAATGAGACTAAGAAGGCAGGAGGAGATGGGCAAACTTGAGAGGCCCTTCATTTTCAGCGGGTGAGAAACAGAACTCATTTAAGCGGCAAAACGCACATCACTGAAGATGTTGCTCTCTTTTATAATCTCCCCCAATCAAATGCAATCAGTTCAAATTTGATGTGGGAATTCACTCTAAGCACTTGGTATTTTCCAGGCTCGCTGCTAAAATGCGCGTCCTCCTTTCCCTATGTGTTTGGAGCCAGAAACCTTGGCCACGGCACATCCATTTCACTAGGTTTATTATGAATTCATTTATCTATCTATCTCTGTGGAGAGGGCAACTATCCCTCTAAAAGTGCATGCAAGGATGTGGGGTGGAGGTGCAGTAACGCTTTTGAGCATAAGGAAGGTAGCAGGCTCTGAGGTTTTTGGTGGAATAATGTGTCTCCAAAAACATCACCTACACAGCCATATTTTTTTAGGGGGGGGCTGCAGTTATGTGCCCAAGATGCATTGATTCTAAACATTTCATAATGTTCCGGCCGCCAACCACAGAGCAGTCACATGACGAAGCAAAACAAATGCATTCTGACAGCAAACGTTAAGAAACAAAAACCATAATCTGAATAAAGCCCAGGCGCCAAACGTAAATTTGGGACTATAAAAGAATATGAGAATGATTCTTATTTTTAATGCCTTAAAAACTTATAAACAGCTTAGCTGATTTGCTGTCAATGAAAATATATAGCTTCCCCCCTCCCTCTCTTTTCAGAACATTTATCAGCACTTGGCAACTCTGGACTAACCTGACATGCAAGATGATCAAAATGGATTATGTAATCTTTTCCATTTATTCCTATTGATTTTAGTCATGATAAAACTCATCAGTGTGGGCTGGGGACATGGTGCCTGAAGAGCTTTGGGCTGAATGAAACAAAATAAATAAATAAGTCCGTCCTGGTAACAATTTGTGGGCTGTTGCCATTTTCTGATCTCACAGTGTGGGGAGGAGAGAGGAAAAAAGAGGAAAAAAGCCCTCCACGGTAGCAATGAAAATATATTCTACTGTATTCCAAAATGGACATCTACTGTTAATACCTCATGACAAGCTTCTTTGGATCTTAACTCCTAATTTGCCCAACCAGATACACAGAGTTAAGGCCAGTAATTTATATTATCCCTTAAAACTGGAGGTTTAAGAAGAATCTGTTTTAAACTTTTAACCACCGGTGGGGTGGGGGGGAGGCGCAAGAGAAGGGAGGGTATAGTTCAAGACTAATCAACTTTATTTCCGTAACTGCCGGTAACATCAAAATGCCAGCGAGTGGACCATTTTAATCAGTTTTATTGATTCATGTGTTCAGTTCTTATTCAGTTAAAAACAAGGCACATTAAATACATCCTCTTATTGCTCTATAAATGCATGCAGCTCATTCTGTATATCAAAAGTAATAAATAATGACAATAAAACACAGAGACAGTTATAAAAATGACAACCCAGCCTCAAACACAGTATTTAACAGTCCAATCCTGAACAATAACCCGTCACAATACATAAAAGTGCCAGATGGAAAAACATGCGGCAAAGTATATATGTATATGTATGCATATAGGTACGTGTGCATACACACACACCAAACCACAGGGCTGTTTTGCTGTTCATTGTTTTTTGGCTTTCTTTTTGGAACACTGTGGCATTATACAGAATTATTATCCGGGAAAAGTAAAAACCCTGCACGTGCTTTCTATTTCCCGCATGTGACCATCTTCCAAACTTACAACAACAAAAATCCAGAATATCGTGCCAATCAAGTAATTCTCCGCCTATCATTTGACTGAATCAATCAAGTATGATGCACAGAGCTTTTCGCTTCCTGTACAAAGCAGTGGCGCCCATGTGACAAAGCAAAAGACATTCAGAGAGATCCAACCCAAAATGGGGGAACGTGCATACTATAAAACTACGGAAGAAAGGAAAAGAACCAATACAAGTGCATGCTCATGGTGTTGGTAGCAAATGGTGAGGAGAGTAATGCCTAGCTAAAGAGCTATGGGAGAAAGGAATGGAACCACACCAGGGAGTCCCACCGACGTCTCTAGGGAAGGGCCATTCATGAACATAGTGGTGCGCATGAAGGTCACCCCATCATAATCAAGGTTCTGGGGAAGTTCTCAGAAGTGTTATGCTGTATGTACAGACCTTGGGGGGAAGCACAGGACATCAGATGCAAATCTACATGGTGCTGCCTGCTCCATGCTCCTGTGTTGTTGAAAACAGGAGCTCATGATGCCCCGATAGGGCTAAAGTTATTAGCATAACTAGACATTGCTGGAAATCCTGTGTTGCCTTCTGTTAATGTACATATAAAGGTGTATGAGAGGTTGTCTTAAGTAACATGGCTTGGATACCCATTGCTCTTCAGTGCTAAAAGCCCTACTGCTAAGCTGACTTTGGTATGGATGAATGGTTAGGGAAAGAAAGAGAGAGAGAGAGAGAGAGAGAGAGAGAGAGAGAGAGAGAGAGAACATGATAGCAGATGTTCTTTTGTCTGAAGGTGTGAAATTTTAAAATGCTACTTTGATTATATACAAATATTGGCACACACACCCTTTTAGGGGTGCAAATAGAGGAAATACAGTATTTTTCCGTGTAGAAGACTATATTTTTTCCTAAATTTCTGAAGTTTAAAATAAGGCGTCATCTTATACACGGAGAGTGTATAGTGCATTTTCTTAATTTTGAATCCAAAAAAATAAGGGGCGTCTTATAACACGGGGGCGTCTTATACACGGAAAAATACGGTAGTCATTTCCCCACATTCTGCAATATGTGGGAAAGCAAGTTTCCAATTAATGGTTGGTGCTGATTTTTCATGTCCCCCAAACTAGATGCACATACACATATATAAGGGGATGAAAACAGATATGAAAAAACCAGCCCAATGTGTGTTGGTGGTGTGGAGGGGAAGCAGCCGAGAGCACAAAATAACCCTTTGTGCTCAGAGACAGATGTCTCAAATGTCCAAATATACAAAAGGATTTAGTCACATGTTTCAAGTCTATCTGAAATGCTCAGGGTCTAAAAGCAAAACAAATCTGTTTCTTCTCCATTTCCTTCCTGCTACTGCCAACATAGAAAACAGTAAGTCTGAGGGACCTTGATCATAGCAAAAAGAAATGTCTGAATGGAATTTCACAGCAGGCCTCTGAGAACGTTGCCCTCATAAAATAAGAGATCAGGATGAACAGAAATTTCTGAAAAATTGGAGCAAATTTTGGAAATATATTGGAATAAATGTTTAAAGTGAACTGACGGGGTTAGAACAATACGACCAGCGAGTGAATTTAAGACTATAGATTGAAAATCAAATACGTAATGGAAGGAGATATTTGATACTTATCAAAAGGATGGAAGGAAGTTCATATTGTGTGTTTTTCTTTTTTCGGATGAGTGTTGTTGTTTTTTTCTTTCTCTTTTCTTTGTAATTTTTTCTTTGTATTTTCTTATATGTTTGTTTTTGTGTATAACTTCAATAAAAATGCATTTAAAAAAAAGAGAGAGAGAACGTTGCCCTCAAATATCTTTTACTAGATTGTGGCTCTTCGCCTTCATCTTGAGAATGAAAAAAAAAAAGTATATATGCAAAAATGTGAATGGATCCTTCTAAAAGTTAGTTGCCGGGTTACTTTTAATACACTTGCAGCTATTCCTAGCAGTAAATGCCCTCTACACCTTCAAAAAGTGTTTTTGCCAGGGGAGAGGTTTGGGGATGGCATTGCAGGAATATTAAGATAGTTCCATGGTCCATTAGAAGGATCCTGCGGTATATGCCAGTACTGAAAAGCCCTGTGCACAGAAACCCTTCTTACATCTACATGCTATTAAGGGCCAGCTCCTACGTTTTGTTCCCTGGGGTGCCCTCTTTGCATCACTCAGGGGGTGAAACTAACAATAATAAATAATGATGATAAGAGTAATAATGATGATGAAAACGATCTCGGCATGCCGTTAAAATAGTGCAGAACTTTCCCATGTCAATTCTTACAGGAGTATCCCTTAAATAAAAAAAACTGGCATGAGGGTAAAAGCCCTTAGAGATATCAAAATAAAGGCCCACCTGATGCCAACTTTTCTCTTTGCTGCATACTATTCCTTTATTTTGCAGACAGCAAAAAGAAAGCTTCCAAGTGACCTGAGTGGCAATATCCCACTTAATTGGAAGGCAAAAGATAAATGAAAACCCATGCTTCAAAAGCGTGCCCAAAATCAAACAGGCCACCTTAATAATAATTCAATGAAATCCAGCTCCATGTTTCTCTAGCAAAACATGCTGAGATGCTAGAATAGTTTCGGCTTGTGCTTTGTTTTGTGTATTCTCCATAAACGAACAATAAATTGAGATACTGGCATTAAAAACACTATAGAAACCTCACAAGAAACCCAACTACTGTATATGCACCACAAACTTTACCACTTGCTATAGAAGAAATAACAGGGATGAAACTTCCATCCATAATGTTGCGTTTTCCCATGGTGGCATAATAGGCACCATTTAAATAATGATCGTAATAATCTTGTGTTGTGCTTCTAAACTTATGCTTGTCTTAAAGTGATTTCAGAAATTCACCTGTAAATCACAGGTGAAGGACATAATTGAGTACGCCCCACTAGTTTCAATGAGACTTAAATATGTTGAACTCAATATGTCCTCCAACCCGGACACAATTAACATGGCAATTTTCAGGACATACATTTATATTTTGTGCAATATTCAATGGAAAATCCAGATGTGAGAACTCTTATTCTCCTCAACAACAAATCACTCCATTTTTTTAAAACGACATGCATGCTTTAATAGCTTTGCAATACCAGTAATAATAATAATAATAATAATACAATCATCCCCAAAGTTCTAGGCAACAAGATGAATATTTAGCACAACACACTTCTCCTAAAAGAAAAAGGGAAAAGCAATCCAGAAGTTTAATGAACAAGCTGACGTATAAGACACTAAAGGCATGCTGGCACCTTCCACCTCTGCCAAATCAAAGCAGCAAGATAGGAGACGAGAGCCAGGGGCCACCTTACTAAGGTAGAAAAGGATTTTTTCTTGTTCCACGTCAGGTGACAGAATGAAACTGCCCCTGGATCTCCTGCCATGGGCCCCAAGGGCAGCCAAGGTGTAGTGCAGATCCCCCAGGAGTTGCCCAGAAAAAGGCACTGGGGGCAGAGTTCCCTCACTCCAAATGCATGTCCACCACTGATTCTGCAGAAAGCAGAAACATATACCCAGTTAAGGAGGCCAAAAGTCAAAATGGTAGTAGAACTTTAAGGACTGCAATAGTAGACTGTTAAGTAAGCAGACTGCAACAGTGTTTTTTTCCGTACGGTTGCTCAATGCCAGACAGATCAAGCAGAGGAAGCGGGACACATCTGAAAGCACTGGAATGTTTTTCAGCAGCAACAGGAGATCCACCATTTTGCAGCCGAGGGTTCCCAAAACTCACAGACCGCCACCACTCCGATCTACTGAAATCCTATCGCGCTGGTGGATGTTCTCTTCTGCAGCTTTCATAAGTACAGCTAGACGGCTTCCAGAGACAAATCCTTTCTGAATAGCAGTCATGAGCTAAAACACAAACAAACACCAGGATTGAGAAGACTCATTCATTTAGAAATGTAGATTTTTTATATATATGATGTCTTAACACACGAGCAAACGTTAACACATTACAAAACTCTGTGGTGAAGCAGAGCCAGACTTCACTCTCAAAATCCAGAGTGGAAGACCAATGAGAAACATCACTCTTGTGTCACCGCCCTCCACACCTCAGAAGATGAGCACAGCATCTTCAATATTACCACTGGTGGGCATGCTCTCTTAACAGTGTTCTGATTCCATGTTGTTGCTACTCCGGTGAGAAAGCCAACAGAACAATTGGAGAACTGCTCTTCCTGTCCTATTTGTTATGCTGGGCTTGCATCGCACAATTATCAACCTGACAGCAAGTGCTACAAGCCACACTCTCGTTTTACTTCTCTGATTTTTTTTCCTTTAAGGCCAAAGCAGAGATGAATGAACAATGTGCAAGGCATTATTTGGCCAATTTTCCTTTTTCTGAGCAATCAGAAATTCCTCCAGGATATTCATCTCTCTCTCTGTGTATGTATATGGGCACACAGATATCTATATATAGCTCTATATATATCTCTACATATAGATATAGATATAGGTATATATAGATATGAATATTTCTGACTTTTATGTTAGCTCATTGGACTGCCTAAGCAAGCGCAAGTATTCATTGGAGCTCTTCTGGCTACTTGAGAAAAGCCATGATGTTTAAGCAGGTTGGAGCATCTGAAAGACTAGACTAACACGAATGGATGCAACAGCAACAGTAACATCACCCATGAGCATGGTACTTTCAAAGAACAGAAGGATATGTCCCTACCCTGGAGATTTAAAAATCTAGGAAACAGGTATTGAAGAAGAAAACAGAAGTAGGCCACTCATCATTCTATTTATTCAAAGAATGATCATGTGTATCTAATAAATGAAAAGACCTACTCCTTCGGAAGTTCTCTTTTTTACCTGCCTGCCTGTGATGACAAAGACTCTCCTCCTGCAAGAAAGGGGAGTGGTTGTGGGCGGGAGCCGGTCTCCGCCTCAAGCAGGGGGCATTTGCCCCCTGCCTCCCACTTACCTGGCTGGCGCCCACGCCCACACACCCAACCAGGTGCCTTCAAGGGGGCGTGTACAGCAGCCTAAATTGCTGCGGCGCCAGCCTCCCGGCCTCACTTTTCGTCGTCCCGTCACGAGTCACCCACCCTCCACTCCCTTAGAGCTCAGGGTCTCGGTTTTCTTTGGCCTTGCTATGGACCTTAGGTTGGTCGCCCTGGTTGTCTGGGGGGCCTGGTAGGAATTTTTCCATTTGGCATTAGGCTTTTTGGTTTTTCCGCCTACCTTGTAGCAATCGTCACAACTTTCGTGGTATTGGTGGGTAGGTTAGGCATTGGAATAATGTGTTGTGGTGTGTCGAAGGGCTAGGTGTGGCCATCGCCTACGCCTTCAATTTTTGGGTATTCCGTTAAAGGAATCCGGCGGTCGTGTATTCTGTCCGATGCCTGCGTGGCGGGAGGCCATCGCACGACCCTCGGTGACATCAGGGGAGAGCTTATAGTTGGATTAGCATCAACAGGCTCCACCTACTGGTGAATAAACCCCCCTGTTTTAGACTCACCCCTCTCTGAGGGGGTGGAGTCAGCTGACGTAATCCAATGCCTAAGCCAATACCTTTTCACTTGCTGTAATCAATAAAGTTGTGGCCTTTTCTTGCCCATTAACCTTATATCACGTGTCCTTGTGTTTTCATTCCACTATGCGGGGATCGGGTCCTCGAACCACAATACATTATATCCACGTGGATCAATGCCAACTGAGGAATACATGCAGTGTGAAATCACCTGTCCCAAAGTTTTTGTATATGAAAAGCACCCCTTACCTACAAAGATAGCACACCAGGGAGGTGGCTAGACAAAAAGCCTTCTGCCTGACATAGAGGCAATGTCAAACAAGAGATCCCCTACTCTGTATTCTAAACTGGTATAGTCCTGAATTATGAATATTTCCCAAAAATGCAACCAGATCTTGTTTTTTACAGGCTCTGCTCTGGATGGCAGGAGAGAAACTGGTATAGAACAAGATGAATTAAACATTGCATTTTATATTTTAAATAGGCATTATTAGTTTTATTGGCTTGTTTGGTATTATTACCTGGCCCAAGTACTTGGGATAAGATAGGTTGGAAATTTAAATGAAAAATGCAAATCTGTGTTAAATGGTTTTAAGCATGCACCCCTAAATATCTGAAGTGTGCAAAGCACAATAAAGCTGGTCCCTTTAAAAAAAACCTCACACAAATAACATACAGCAGGATAAGCTATTTCATCTTAACATGATGGCACTGACAAAACAAGCCAAAATTTAAACAAATACAATCATGAAATCAAAGTGCTACCAATACAGAATAAGACTTTCAAAATCTAAAATTAAATCCTGTTAATTTTGGAGCCTGAGAATAAATGAGAAAGGGGAAACTGTAATGTTAGCTGGCAGTGGGGGTGGGGAGTAGATTTTCTTTTTAAAAAAGAACGCCTTAATGTGATTTACATTACAGGCAAATTTTCTATTTTAAACCTCTGTATAAATAAATGTACTCACATAACTTATTCTACTATGTGTGGAAGGGGGGAGAATATACATATACACACACAAATATATATAATACGCTAGACTCAACCTGTGAAAATTTCCACATTTAGATTCAACAGTGCTCTTATCTGCAACCCATCTTGAGAGAGACAATTACCATTTTCCTTTGCCTTGATCTTGTTTGTTTAACTTGACACAGTGAAGAAAGGGCTGACATTGACCAAAATCCCCAGCATTAATTTATCTCATGTTCTGCATTCATCATTGCCACTGCGCAGGAAGGACCTGGCAGTCATTTGAAAAACCTGACCAAGGAAGGCTCTACAAAAACAAACCTGGCTGGCAATGGAAAACAAATAAGCTGCTGCTTGTATGAAAGGAGTCAAATGGATGCCTAGACGCATTTCAGAAGCCTCTTTAGAGCTTGTGTATTTTGCAGCATTGGAATTAAAGACACGTGTGTTCCTACGTTCCACCTTCTGCACCCACAAAACCACAGGCCAACTTTCTCCCCTCTGGTTTTATAGGATAAGGGAGCAATTCACAGGCCAATTGATATGCAAGTGGCAGAGTTCAAACATCAAGGCAAACACACAACGTGGCAGTCAAGAACGCGCTTGAGGATCGTGTTAGCCAATTCCTCCTCCGCCTCCTGTGTACTGATACTCTCCCCCACTTCCTGATTCGTGGCAACGACGTCTAGAACTGCCCCGATGTATAGAACTCAGCAAAACTCCGGTTACCGCTAGCTATGCTTGCTAGCAAGAATGAGAACAGACTTCAAAAACTGGGGCTCCAATTCTGCTTGCAGGCAGGCTATGGAAACTCCTAACTACAACAGGGGAGGGAATCGGCCGTGCAAAGGAAGGAGGGGGCCACACACGCAAGCTTCTCCCTTCACACATCAAACCCCAAGGGCAGATCTGGCTAAGGGAAAGGCTAGACCGTGTGCTAAAGGATTCATCAAGGAAAGAAACATGCAGCAATATGAACGCTGGTTGAGAGATCTCAGTGATTTACTTGCTGTTGTCTGGAGCAATACCCTACCCCCACCCCATCTCAAGCTGCCTCTCATACCTTGCTGTGAGTCTGGGTGGGTGCCCCCCCTAAAATAAATAGGGGGGGGGGAGAGAGAGAACTGAAAGATGGAGTGCACAAATTTTAACAATGCAGGTGTGCTTGGAAACTGAATGTGGCATGTATGTGATCCTGGAGTAATCCATGCGTCAAGCAGATGTCGAATTAATTACAGCCCAATAGCACAAATTTAGTATTTTTATCATAGGAAGGGGGTATATTGTTTTGCTTCTCCCCTCTTTTTGAATTTCAGTTTTTAAATAGGTGTAATAATGAGATGGGAAGAGATTATGCAAGATATTCCATCCCTATCATATAGCTGGAACAAAAAAAGAATGCTTTTTTTTTAAAAAAAGGAAAATCCGTCTGTCCAACCATTGGCAACTATGTAGCAAACATCCTTCCAACCTGTTTTGGTTACCCCCTCCCTCTAGCTCGCTTGGGCTGCCTGCCCACCCCTTCCTGTCATGCTATACTTTGCATATGTTATAAAATATATGCATAAAAACAATCACACATATTTAGAAGGAACTCACCTGCAAAAACTCATTGAGTTCAACCTGCCCATTCTTGTTCAGATCCACTTCATTCAAAATCTCATGGAGTGCTCTTTCATTAATTTGAAGGTTGATGCTCTATAAAAGTTTATGAAAGTGGGGAAAACCCACAATCCTGGATTAACAAAACACTATTAATAGCACGTCAGGCAATTTTGATAGTATTTTTTAAGGTAAGTAAAATGTTACCTCCAACACACGCTGCACATCCACTATGGTAATAAAGCCTTTGCCATCTTTATCAAACATGTGGAATCTCTTTTTATATCTGCAAAAATGGATAATTCAGGAAACAGCTATATAATGCCAAAGAGCAAAAGCAGTTTTATAAAGAAGCCCAACCTATGGGATGTTCTCCTCCTTCCTTGCAAAATCTCCACCATCAGACAGTGCCACGGTTATTGTCACCAATGCTACTCAACTTTCCTCATTTTAATGCCATAACATACCACCTTCCACCATACCAAGTACTGCCAGCATTCAGTCATCTTGGGGAAGGAGGTGCCGCTCAATAGTAGAGCACATACTTTTGAACACCAGCACACTGGCATCTCCAGTTGAATAATCTTGGTAGCAGAAGTGGGGGAAATGTCTGCCTAAAGCAAGGATCAGAAACATCTGTGGCTCACCAGATCTTGATAGACTACGAGTCCTATCATCCCTGACTGCTGGCTGGGGCTGATGGGTGTTGAGAACCCAACAATATCTGGAGGGCCATAGAGGTTCCTCATCCCTGGCCTAAAAGCTCAGGAGAACCACTGCAAGTCAGCGTAGAGAGAGAGAGTGTTAATGGACCAGATAGATTAATCATCTGAATACACAAGGCAATGTCATACACAGACCCAACAGATGTTGAGCCAAGACAGAGATATAATTATGCCCGATGCTCTTAGCCAATCAGGGAATGTCAAACAGTCACTAAAGGCAACCTAATGGCATCCGTCTGTCTCGGAGTACTCTGGGGGTGAGATCAAGCTGAAGTGACCTCCCCTAGGCGCAAGTCTAGGCAGTGTATATGGAGGTCCTGGGCTGCCCAGATGATAAGACCTCCCTCTCAGCCTTGCTGATGTGGTCCAAAGGAAAGCAGAGCAATATGTTTGGCACCAGGAGTTGCCAGGAGGAGGTGCATATGATGCCATCCAAACATCTTAGGGACTCCACTCCTGATTTATGTCTTCCTTCTCCCAAAGATATCCCACAAGGCAGTGGTGGTTTAGGATCAGAGTTTTCCTTCTCCTAGATGGGAAACCTTCCCAGGTTGCCAAGCCCCATCTGCCCACCATTTCCCTCCACAGCTCATGCAGAAACTGCCTTCTTGACTGTTGGACCCACTATTGGTCTCATCCACTTAATCTGCCAGAGTCTGTCTTCGCATGGAGAAGGAAAGGCCAGTCAAAGCCATTTCCAAGAATGTGGGCACTGGCACACGCTTACAGCTTCTAGGAGTAACAGGTGAGAGCTGAGTGCAGGGTGGGGACCAAAGGTGGACAAAGTACCCCAGAAGGAACACAATGTATCCCCCACCAGAGGTCCTACCCGTCCCCTAACACCCCATGCACCCCTCAAGCCAGCCTCAAATGGGGCAAATAAACACAAAGAAAGATCATGTACAATGGCAGCAAAATTAAATAAAAGGATCTGCCATCTCAGCCCAGCTGGGGGTTTTGTTCTTAACACTTGCCACCTACCCACCACAGTTCTATCTAGACCCCAGAGAATAGCAATTACTACCTTGCACAATGTATTTACCTCTCAATATCTGCTGGGGACAAAGTGATTTCGCTGCGATCCGTCAGTTGCTCTGATCGTGCCTTGTAGCCCATTTCGTAGTACAAAAACTTCTTCGCCTCTGCAAGCTGCTCCTATACAGAGAGAGAGAGCAGCACACAGTGTCTCAACTCTAGGGTAACAGCAAATATTTACATTCCGAATTCCTTCTTTGCTGTAATGTTTTACTGGCTCCTTTCACTTAATTATAATTGCTGGTCCTTAGAGGAATATCAGCAGTTGATGACCAAAAAGTGCTTAAAGGTGAACAAGGTAATTAAGATTAGGCAGCATTTCATGCTTCAGCTAGATCACTGGTTTGGTTGTACAAGTGTTGATTATCAAGCGATAATTACTCCGGGAGACGTGCAATGTAAAGATTTTAAAGGCTCTAACGTGCCCTCAATCCACACATGCAACTAGCAGCGATGTCAGCAAGGCTTGTGCTTGCAGACGGAAAGGGACAAGAGATGGCCTTTAAATTTAATGCTGGTATCTTATAGCTACAATAAATACACTAAATGGCGAGACACAGGCTTTAGTGCATCCAATTTTTGAGGGCTACTGGCATTTGCTGTGATTACTCTCTTCAGGCAGCAGGACGAGGAGGCAGCCCCTAGTTGGGAATCTTCAAATCCCCTCTTCCATTCCAAAACTTCATTTTGCACTGTTTTCTGCTCCTTGCTGTTCTGCTCCTGTATTCAATGTGCCTGACTCTTTTTCAGTGTTTTCCAGGCTCTGCTCCTTTGAGGAAGTAGGGACTTACAGATGAAACCAGCTATCCTGCTTTGACAAAATATTGTTTCCCATAGCAAGTAAGTTAGCTTCAAAAGGCCTGAAAACAAGATACTGGAACTCCTTGAGCACATGAAGTACAGCTACTGGGGGCGGAAGGAAGGGAGAAAGCACGTTTATGAAAGACATTCTTTTTTCCAGTGCAAACTACATGCACCACAGGAAGGCCATGGGGGCGGGAATCGCCCTGCCCTCAGTAACAGGTCTAAGTTGTTACGGCAAGAGTTGCAGTACTCACCATGTGGATTGGGTCATGTTGTTTATCTCCTCTCTCTCCTCCATGGCTTTTGGGGGAAAGGGAACTCTGGGAAGAAGGTGAGTACCTCCAAATGTTATAGCAGGGAAGGTGATCAGTCCCCAAAGGGAGGCTATTTTAGCAGCATTGCTTGAGTAAACGCAGCATGTGGTTTGGGCCCAACCAGAATGGGGGGGGGGTGCCCATGCGTGTCTGTGCACACCCCTCCAAGGAGTTAAAGGAAGTACAGTGGTACCTCGGGTTAAGTACTTAATTCGTTCTGTAGGTCCATTCTTAACCTGAAACTGTTCTTAACCTGAAGCACCACTTTAGCTAATGGGGCCTCCTGCTGCTGCCGTGTCGCCAGAGCACGATTTCTGTTCTCATCCTGAAGCAAAGTTCTTAACCCGAGGTAATATTTATGGGTTAGTGGAGTCTGTAACCTGAAGCGTATGTAACCTGAAGCGTATGTAACCCGAGGTACCACTGTGCACATGTCTGTTCCACTGTTTATCTCACAACAACCCCGCAAGGTGGGTCTAGCTGAGAGAAAGCGACAGGCATGAAGTCACCCAGCGAGCACCTTGGCTTAGTGGGGTTTTGAACCTCCACAGGCCATAACCCTGACAAAAACAACATCCAAAGCAGCTATGGCTCATTCGCCAATGCCCATGAGTTTCTTGGGGAAGGATCTCGCAATCCTTTTGCTGTGAACCTAGAGGCCCGCCCTTGTACCTTTTTCTTCTGTTCGCTCCATTTGAGCTTCTTCCCCATTATCTCAATTATCCTTGGCAAGGCTTCGTCGGCAGCCTGTACGTTCAGGAAGGCCAGGCGTGTGCGGCGAGCAATCACATCCACCGCAGTGCAGGCATACTCTTGGATTGCATACTCAATCTACAATATTTGAGACACACACACACAGAGAGAGAGAGCTCAAAGATCTGTTTCAGTTCGATAGCCTGGCTCTGGACAGAGAGATTACAATACTAAAAAGAAAAGGGAAAGAGGTAATGTAATGTAATGTTCTGTAATGTAATGTATACAGACTGTGATTCAAGATGGAGTTACCCACCATCACCCTGGTTCGAAAGCATACATTCTAGGCTACTGAGATGAACTTTCGTTACACTACAATGGTCCTCTGTCCTTTTGTTTTCTCGGATTAAACAGAGGTGCATTTGGTATCGCATTTGATCAAAACACATTTCACCCAGAAATTCAGAGGTTATACTTCACGTTCTCTTGGGCAGGGAAGGAGATATTCATCCATAGGTATAAATATTCTTCAGAGAACTGCAATCCCTTCCTAACCTTAGTAGATCTTCCACCATCAGCACTTTACAAGGTACTCTTGGCACACTGCTACATGCCCTGAGTCAGTTCCTCCTAATATTCCCAGGATCCTTAAATGATTGCCAGCGTTTTGACTGGCCACTGCAGCCGTGCCTTTGACAGCAGCTTGATGTGCAGACACACGAGCAGGTAACGCATGCTTATCTCACTGCAGTGTAAAACCTGCCCTGCTTTACATCCTTTCTAGCTTATATGCGTACACAGAATTCCACCTGCTGTTTGCTTCTCCCTAAGCATACCACCCTCTTCAGTTCCTACCGGCAGCCCTGTTCTGCTTCCCCCCCTATGGGGAATGGGCAGGACAATTTGAGTTACCTGGATAACAGCAAGCATTTATAACACCTTAGAATGTTAAAAGCACTTTGCCTATAATAACAACAACGCTGTAAGGTAGATCAGTATTTATCACGCTGATATCGCAGATGGAGACTGAGAGATATTGGCTTGCCTAATGGCAGACCCAAGATTTAAACTGGGGAAGTGTGGGGAGGATAGAATAAGGAAGGAAACTTCGCTGTGTATAGCGCTACCTCTGTTAGTTGATGTCACCAGGCAGTAGGCAGAATAAGCATCTTCAAGGGAGCAGAGCATTTAAACACAACTGGGGTGGGGAGAAGGAAAGAAGCAACACGACAACAAAGGGTCTCACTGTCATACCTCAGACTCAATGTAAGGAAACTCGGAAACCAGGCGATTTCCAACAATAGGCCACCTCTTCCCGGTCACCTGGGCCAACTTTGCCACTTCAAAGGCCTTGTCCCCAAATGTATTTGAGAGATGTTGAGCCACCTACGGGATCAAGATCGGGTTAAAAAAAGAAGTGTTTCATCAGTCGGCACTTCCTGGAATACAGCTCCATCTAGACAGAGCTGCCCTTGACAGTTTTCCTGTGGCCTGTTAACTAATAGGCCAAAGGCGGCATCTGATGAGGGCTGGGTGGGAGGAAACGACTCGTGCTGGGAACGCTTAGGCTAGCACTAACACAGCTATGCATGTATCAATGGAACAGTGACTAATGACGCTTCAAGGTTTCTGCTACTGTCGTCACATTTGAAGAATAGCTTCACTTGGGACCAAGAAGCCAAGAGGCTTCTTCGACTGTCACAGTTAGGAGACAGGATGCATGTGCGTGCGCACACTGATCAAAATTGGGATTGTGTAAATTGGGCTTACAGAGCATAGAATAATAACAACAACAGACATGATAGTAGTAATAATAATGGGTTAGGGCTCAATTTAGCCCAGTTAAACAACATTTATAGTTGGCTTTTAATCATTTGATGCATATGCTTTTTTAAAAATCCTTAATCTAAACAAAGAACTTTGAATTAGCTAAGGGCCAAAATAAGAGGCATTTTGAGTGAGAGACGGGAAGCCCCTTTCCCTTTCTTCCACTACCCCTTGCCCAACAATTCCCAACCTTTTGCCTCATTCTAGCTTCTCCCGCTGCATCCTCTGCTTCCTCTTCTCCTTCACTCCAGCCTCTTCCATCCTTTTTTGCTTCCTGTGTGGCCCCTCTGAACATTCGTAGGCTGGTTGTAGTGGCAACACCTGGATCAGTTAGTAGGGCAGGGCAATGGTCCCTACCAACACCAGTATCCAGAGGACGAGTGAGATGGAAGTCACACACTCCTCTGCTCACAGAAGATGCTTCCACCAGATATGGGGTAATTTCCTCCAACAGCCCCTCCGCAGTTAACCCAGCCCACACTGGGTCCTCGAGAAACCCTCGAGAAAGGTTGGGGGCTGGCTGCAGGAAGCTACAGAGGGCTAGGAAAGATCCTTTTTTGTAAACTGCTTTGAGGTTTTAGTACAATCAAGCTGCAAGTTTTGTGAAATAAAAATAACGTTCCCCTCTGCTCACAGTTCTCCGGATCCAAGGTGTCATATTCTTTACAGCAAAGTTTTAAGATTTAAAAAGAAATCACACCACAAGCCTCACCTCACTCTCAAGTCCATAATCTTGAACCAGTCGAATATAAAGAGTCGGGCTCCAACCCTCTCCACCCTGTAAGAAGAGACCCACTGTCTTACAGGGACCCGCACGCAGGCCGTGAGCACGTACTGCAGCATCAATTGTATCCTCTGCCATCGAGCGATAGGTTGTCCATTTCCCACCTGGAAACATTAATGTAAAAGGATACTGAAGGCACCCTGCATCCGCCACTTCCTATCTACCTCAACAATTTGTGGTTTGGGGTTTCTAAATTACAAAGTCAGGCTACAATCCAATACAAATCCCATGTAACGACCCTTAAAACTATTCTCCCTCGAAAAGTCCCATTGTTTCAGAACTGAGAACTGCAGTCTACGCATCTGACTAACTTCACTCGGTACCAAGTGCTAGACCATTAAAGTTAATGATCGATTCACTAATAAAGAATTCAATGACTAAAAAAGCCTGTCAGTTTATTAAGGTCAGAGCAAAGGCTCTTTCATGTTGGCTTGGTGTTGCATTCAACTTAGTGCTAAGGAGATCATTTCATCGGCGCAAACATTTCCACTTGCACAGCAGAACAATCTTCCCTCTCCTCTCCCCATGTGCTGTTCTGGGGGTTCTCCTGACCGTTCAGAGTAAATGGGGGGGGGGGAGTGTTGGGTGCATGCAGAGGGAAAGCCCCAGTGCATAAGTCGGAATCTTCGCATTGGCTTCAGCTAGTGTAACCGCTGAGTTGAAAAGGCTCTATAATGGGGAGAATTGAGTGCCTGGGACCAGCGAATATGCCACACAGCTGTTTTGATTGCCTGTTGCTTTATGAAGCACCTCTGTTGCTTACTGTCTTGCTAGAAGAATGTTCCTGTGCCTTGACCCAGACCTGATTGTTGCTCACATCAGTAGCTGGCAGGGAAAGATGAGGGTGGGTCTCTGATACACCAGGGGTATGACTGGTACTGCTACTAATGACTTGAGGTGTGCAGTGTGCATAGTCCTTTATATTTAAGTCACTTGTAGGCCAGTGCCTGTTCCCTTCTAAAATGCGCTCGCGGGGTCTTCCATCAAGCTAAGACAACTGAGCTAACAAACCGTAGTCTACAAATGATTTCTGTTAGCAAGAGGTGATGGGAGGGTGTCATTTGAAACAAAGCAAGAGTTGTGCTAGAAGAGGGTGGCTTAGCCCTTCCACTTATCGCTTCTTTCAAGTGCAGAGCCCAGCCACCTCACCCATTTCAACCCCCTCCCCCCACCCAAGCATCTCAGGTTGAAAGTGAAGGTCTGGTACCTGCTATAGTCACAAGGCCGCTGTCACTAACATGCACCACATGATTCCGAGATATGGACTGGGTGTCTTTAGAATTGGGGTCTGTTACTAGGGGACGAATCCCACTCCATGCTGCCAAGACATCTCCTCTCCTCACTGTGGTTGAAAAGAAAAAAAGAAATCCCATCAGAACAACAATTTTAAAAATAACAACAACAACAATTTTAAAAATATGCCATCAATGTAATCTTGGAGAAATAATATTGCCAGCTCCGCAAATGTTAATGACAGAAAGGTAAAGAAAGAAGAGGTACAACTGCATCTTTTGATTCAATGATGACTAATGTTCAAGCAGTGTATACTCATTTTTGAAAAGCGGGGTGTCAAAAAAAATAGTCTAATATACCCAAAATGAAAGTTTGCATCAATGGAAATCACATAGAAATATTTCCTGATGTCAAAATTTAACAACCACCAAGGTCTTAACATCATGAAACCTTTTGATCACAAAGGCATTATAAAAACCTGCCCCCACAGCAGTTCAAAAGCATGCATTTTCTGCCATACAATGCTACAGTAGACAAGCAGCTAAGTACACATGCAGTTTATATTGACACACACCAAAGGGCATTAGAAAGTTAACTTTAGATCTTGGCACGACAACATGTAGCACAATACATGTGTCTTATTACCTTCAAGCTCAATAGAATATTGAGAACATCCATGATCATTTTTAAGATTCTGGTCCTCCTAGAAACATATATACAATGGCCATACTTGGATAGCATGGTAAGCCACGTTGCTGGTATTATCACTATTCACATCCTTGGATAGAGGGTGAATATCTGGAACCACAACTTGCTTATCTTCTTGGGAGCAGAATGATAACAAGCCTGCCTCTAACTTGCTTTCTGACATAGCACGCAAAAAATACAGCAGTTAACACACCTACTCCAAGTAATCCAATTGCTCATTTTTTCACTCCAAATTGAACTATGCTAATGAAGAACAGATAATCTATATGCTTGGGCAAACCTCAAAGTTACTGTGTTTTTAGTACTGTGGCTTAAGTAGCCAAGTACAAAAACACAATATGCCTGGAACTATTCGGATAAACCACTTGCCACACGCATCATACAAACTGAGCTTGGCCAGCCATGTTGAGTGGCTTCAAAAGTTTCACCATATTTTTATCTGGTCAAACCTTGGGAAAGAACACTGTAGTCATTCACTGCATGTGTTTTGTGGAAGGCAGATTTTCTGAGTGGCTCTGCATAGGTGAAGGAGGTGAAGGAAATTTAAAATTCATCGGTTTTCACACTTACGGATTTATTATTTCTTTTAGTACTCAGGTTACGCTGTTTCCTTTTGGACCACCTTAAAAGGGTCAGGAAAATGTCACTGCGGCCAAGCACCAAAACACTTTACTTATCCACTTGTCATCAAGATAGAATAGAGCCGGGGACCCTCCTCCATCAGTGGGTCTTATCAGATACTTCTCTTGAAAGCAACATGACACCTTACCTTCCCAATCCAACTCAGTAATGAGCTACTTTCTCCTTGAATTTTGCATTGTGCACATCATTTCTTTTAGACTGTTTTGTTGCATTTTTAAAATTATGTGTTAATACTTTTTTTTTTTTAGCCAGAGGAAGTCTGCAAGCTTGCAGCATGATCCCAACCCTTGAAACCATGTTTTGGAGG
Source organism: Podarcis muralis (assembly GCF_964188315.1). Taxonomy (NCBI): domain Eukaryota; kingdom Metazoa; phylum Chordata; class Lepidosauria; order Squamata; family Lacertidae; genus Podarcis; species Podarcis muralis. Next base: position 104,515,059 of record NC_135655.1, on the reverse strand, counting down.
ATGGGGAAATGATATGTCTCAACTGACCCAGTGCGACTACAATGCCACTCATCCGTTTCTTAAAGGGGAATTAATGTAACAAATAAAATGAAAATAAATACTCCGGCTGCTTCAACATTTACTGGCTATAATTGCTCTATCTTCCTAACAAGCATTTGACCAATTATGCAGTTCAGGACCCCAGATCCTCAAAGACCGCCTCTCCCTTAAATGAACCACCCCAGACTCTGTGATAATTCATGTGCCCCCTTCCATGGATGGTTCAGAGGCTAGAGACACAGGATTGGGCCTTTTCACTGGGGATTCCCCTCTTGTGTAAATATTACATGCCTGGTGCCATCTTTATCTATTTTTAGGTACCCAGAAAAGACTTTTCTCTTTACCCAGGCTTTTGGCCCTTAATTTGAAAAGCGGCATTATGGCCTCGTTTTAGTGAGATGGGATCTGTAAGCCATGCCTTTTATTTGTATGGATGTGTTTTTAGGTTTTTTTAATTGGTTCTTTTAAACTGGTTTTAATGTAAGTCGCTTTGAGTCACTCTGGGAAGAAAGAGACTAATAAATAAAAATTCTTTGTCTGTTTATCAATATAGCTATAACCTCCACAGGATCATTAGATTGTGACCACTGGTGGCACTAGAACAGAAAGGGTAGAGGGTAGGGGATAAAAACAGGTAAGCACTGTCACACAAATGTAAAGTGAACTCTACCCAAAGTGGAGCAAATGTGAAATATATATATATATATATATATATATGCAGGTTTTGGTGTCCTCGGGTGTCTTCCCGTGTAAAAGTTGGGGTGTCTAGGCGACGTTTCGACGAGGTCTCACTCGTCATCTTCAGGCTGGTGCTTTCGGCTTCTTGTTACTGGAACAGAGCAGGATCTCAGTGTTTGAGTTCCTATAAATACTGTTGAGGGGTGTGGTGTGTAGCCTCCAATGTTCTGGGCCGAGAGGAAGTTCCCAGGCTAGTGTGCCTTTTCTTCTTTTGTTCCTTAGTTGCTTGAGGGATATCTTGAGTGATTTCTTGAGTGATATCCTGAGTACCACTTAGGTGGGTCATTAGGTGTGGATTAGTTGCTAAAGCTTTTGTGTCTTGACCTCTTGAACTTTGTGAAGAGTTTTTCTGAGAAGATGGCTGTAGTTGTGCTCTGGCTTGGCTTCGTGTATAGGGGCGAGCTGTGGTTTTGTGGCCTGTGCCAGCCAGATCTGTGTAGGGGTTGCAGGGGGGTGCAGCATCCGGAGGTGCCATCATGGTTTGGCTACTGGATGGTGTCTGTAATTTATCTGTGGAGAGGGTCTGGGTTTGGGTCTGGTGTGGTTGATTGGTGATGGCGTTCTGTGTGCCTCTGGATCTGGTGTCAGTTTTTGTGGGGAGGGCTAATTTCCAGATGTCTGGCAAGCGGGATGTGTCGTCACGCTTGTTCATGTTGTGAGGGTGTTTCTCTATCTCGATGGCTTCCATGATTATTCTCTTGTGGTGATGTTCCATGTTAGAGAGCAATTTGGAATCTGCAAAATTAATTTCGTGTCCTGTTTCTTTCATGTGTTGGAAAAGAGAGGAAGTTTTTTCTTCTTTTTTGACGGCATTCTTGTGTTCTGCGATACGTGCATTTATTCGTCTGTTTGTTTGTCCAATGTACGTGGCTGGGCAGACTTTGCAGGGTATTTCATAGACCCCTTGGTTTTCCAACTGGATTTTATCCTTGGGGTTTCTGAGGATATTGGCTATCTTTTGGTTGGCGCAAAAGGCTGTTTTGATATTGTGTTTATGGAGGATTTTGCTAATTTTATCTGTAGTGCCCTTGATATAAGGAAGGAGGGCCATGCCATTGTTTTCTTCTGTGTCTTGGTTTTTGGGGGGTGTTTCTTTTTGGATTAGCTTCGTAACCCTGTTTTGCTGGTATCCATTGGCAATTAACACATTTGAGAGATTCTGTAACTCAGTTGTCAAGTGGTCTTTGTCAGCCAGGCGTTTGGTTCTGGAGATGAGAGTCTTGGCTACGGAGTTTATTTGTGCAGGGTGGTGGTGTGATTGTGCATGTAAGTAGCGGTTGGTGTGTGTTTTTTTTCCGGTAGATAGTGTGTCCTAGGGAGCCATCAGGTTTTTTGTAGATTAGGACGTCAAGGAAGGGAAGTTGGTTGTTGGCTTCTATTTCCATAGTGAATTGTATTTTGGGGTGTAGGCTGTTGAGATGTGTGAGGAAGCTGTCCAGTTTTTCCTTCCCGTGTGGCCAAATTACAAAGGTGTCGTCAACATATCTGAGCCAAACGCCTGGCTGACAAAGACCACTTGACAACTGAGTTACAGAATCTCTCAAATGTGTTAATTGCCAATGGATACCAGCAAAACAGGGTTACGAAGCTAATCCAAAAAGAAACACCCCCCAAAAACCAAGACACAGAAGAAAACAATGGCATGGCCCTCCTTCCTTATATCAAGGGCACTACAGATAAAATTAGCAAAATCCTCCATAAACACAATATCAAAACAGCCTTTTGCGCCAACCAAAAGATAGCCAATATCCTCAGAAACCCCAAGGATAAAATCCAGTTGGAAAACCAAGGGGTCTATGAAATACCCTGCAAAGTCTGCCCAGCCACGTACATTGGACAAACAAACAGACGAATAAATGCACGTATCGCAGAACACAAGAATGCCGTCAAAAAAGAAGAAAAAACTTCCTCTCTTTTCCAACACATGAAAGAAACAGGACACGAAATTAATTTTGCAGATTCCAAATTGCTCTCTAACATGGAACATCACCACAAGAGAATAATCATGGAAGCCATCGAGATAGAGAAACACCCTCACAACATGAACAAGCGTGACGACACATCCCGCTTGCCAGACATCTGGAAATTAGCCCTCCCCACAAAAACTGACACCAGATCCAGAGGCACACAGAACGCCATCACCAATCAACCACACCAGACCCAAACCCAGACCCTCTCCACAGATAAATTACAGACACCATCCAGTAGCCAAACCATGATGGCACCTCCGGATGCTGCACCCCCCTGCAATCCCTACACAGATCTGGCTGGCACAGGCCACAAAACCACAGCTCGCCCCTATACACGAAGCCAAGCCAGAGCACAACTACAGCCATCTTCTCAGAAAAACTCTTCACAAAGTTCAAGAGGTCAAGACACAAAAGCTTTAGCAACTAATCCACACCTAATGACCCACCTAAGTGGTACTCAGGATATCACTCAAGAAATCACTCAAGATATCCCTCAAGCAACTAAGGAACAAAAGAAGAAAAGGCACACTAGCCTGGGAACTTCCTCTCGGCCCAGAACATTGGAGGCTACACACCACACCCCTCAACAGTATTTATAGGAACTCAAACACTGAGATCCTGCTCTGTTCCAGTAACAAGAAGCCGAAAGCACCAGCCTGAAGATGACGAGTGAGACCTCGTCGAAACGTCGCCTAGACACCCCAACTTTTACACGGGAAGACACCCGAGGACACCAAAACCTGCATACCTATACCCGTGAAAATCTACGAAAGCATATATATATATATATATATATATATATATATATATATATATGGGGGGGGGGGGGGGGAGAGACACAGAATGACAACCTCTTATTGCCTTCTGTAGCTTTGTCCAGTGAATAGACTATTGCCACAGAAGTTTTAAACTTATAGCAAAGTATTTTATGTGCACCATAGTTTACTATCATTGCATCTATTCTCTTTTTAGAGCCCACTTCCCTTCTTTTGTTTTATTTCCTGGAAAAGGTTTAATCTAACTCAACATTCACTGCTAGGGCCTCTAATTACAAAAGTATTTTTCTTAGCGCTTCTATTGAAAACAGGTTTGCAAGCCTACAGTAGACTGTAAATCTGAACAGGAAGTATGTTCTATAAGACTACATAACCTGACATCACTGGTCCAAAACGAAAAACACAAAATGAAGCAGCACACAGCAAGTGTTGTTGTTGTTGTTACCCTCAATATGCTTCAGGAAGGACTAAGGCATAACAACCCACCAACAGATTTGCTTCAGTGTTTTCCAACCTAGGATGGCAGTCAGGCGAGTGAACGCACAGTCTTTCCTTCTGCCAGATTTAAAAGGGAAATCTCCCAATGGAAGCTGAGAAATGCAGATTTAATGAACAACCGTAGAGCCTCATACTTAATATCACAGAAGGTGTCATTTATTTTGACAATATAATTGAGGTAGTTTCAATATATAGTTTCTACACTATGGCCCAATGTCCCCCCACATAAGGTCTTTTTCCAGCAGAGAGGAAGGCTGTAAAATGCTGTAGGACTTTTCATAAAATAATAAATCATATCAAAGCACAACCATCCAAGTGCCAGTTCACAGAATGACTGCTATGGCAATATAATATACAAGGTGAGTGGGGTGAGGGAACAGCTTTGCCACTGTAAGCATTCAACATTATATGTAGTTAATACAAAACTCTGCCCCATTCACATACAAATATATACAGAGTTCACCTAACTGAGAAGAGCCTTTCCCTTCCAAAAAGGGAAGGAAGAAATGCAGAATTTTGGCAAATTTTATGAAGGCTCCTTTTGTATATTGCTTCTTCCTATGCGTTATTCCTTCATCGGCCCATGTCCCTTAATCTGAAGGATACTGGTGCAATGGTTTGAAGGTCTGAACAAACCCAATGAACACACAATATAAATGTCACTAGAGCCAGGGGAACAAAGTAAAAATGGGTGTTCGACATAAGACAACTCAAAACCCTGCTCTATCATCAAACTGTGTGTCCTTGAGTCGGTCACTTTCCCAGTCTCAAGCTTAGCATATGCCACAGGGCTGTTGTACAGATAAAATGGGTGTGAAATCTTAATCTGCCCCAATCTCCTTGGAAGAAAGTCAGAATAAAATGTATGTGCTTTACAATGAAAAAAATGAAGTATGTGCAATTAACCCAATATTGAAAGACCGTGATTGTGAAAAAAGGAACACTGTTGGGTCTCAAAAGAGGAAGAAAATATTTTAGGCAACTAAGCATGATGGTCTGCTGATCAGCAGTTATATTGCACTTGCCTCCGATCATATTAGCTTTAAATAATAATAATAATAAATTTTATTTCTATCCCGCCCTCCCCAGCCAAAGCCGGGCTCAGAGCGGCTAACAACAGTAAAATGATAAAACATTCTAAAATCATTTCATTATAAAATTAATTCCAATCAGATTAATGGCAACCATTGGGCTAGAGTTCTGTGAGGATTGCCAAAGGAGGGAGTCAGGCTGTGCCCTGGCCAAAGGCCTGGTGGAACAGCTCTGTCTTGCAGGCCCTGCGGAAAGATGTCAAGTCCCGCAGGGCCCTAGTCTCTGTTACTAGTACTTAGTAGTCAAATTTATATTCCGCCTTTCCATGAACAACACCCAAGGCAGCTAGTTGCTATCTCCACGTGGACATTAGCAAATCTTGTAGGAGCCCCGACCTCAAAATCAAGCACACACAGAGTCCTGGAGAGGTCACAAGAACCTAAGAAGATCCTGCTGGATCCAGCCATTGGCCCATCTAGTCCAGCATCCTGTTCTCACAGTGGCCAACCAGATGCCTGTGGGAAACACACAAGCGGGACCTGAGCACAAGAGCTCTCTCCCTTTCTGTGGTCTCCAGCACCTGGCATTCGGAAGCATTGCTGTCTCCAGCTGTGGAAGCAAAGCATAGCTATCATGGCCAGTAGCCATGGATAAGCTTTCTCCTCCATGAATTTATCCATTCATCTAAGTTGGTGGTCATGACTCATGTGAGAGTGAGCTACTGAATAATCTATGGCCTTTTAAAAGTGGAGAGACTGCTATTATTATTTTTCTGTGATTTTTCTTAAAATTACTACGCTATGTAAATTATGTTTTCAAAATTGTACACCAGCCTGGGAACTTCAGATGAAGGGCACTACAGTGGTACCTCGGGTTAAGTACTTAATTCGTTCCGGAGGTCCGTTCTTAACCGGAAACTGTTCTTAACCTGAAGCACCACTTTAGCTAATGGGGCCTCCCGCTGCCGCTGCATGATTTCTGTTCTCATCCTGAAGTAAAGTTCTTAACCCGAGGTAATATTTCTGGGTTAGCGGAGTCTGTAACCTGAAGCGTATGTAACCTGAAGCGTATGTAACCCGAGGTACCACTGTATATAAATTGAATAAATAATACTAATAATAGTTTAACTATGTGCTGCATGAAGCTCTATTGGACAAACTTTAAATATCAAAGTACCGTATTTTTTGCACCATAACACTCACTTTTTTCCTCCTAGAAAGTAAGGGGAAATGTCTGTGCGTGTTATGGAGCGAATGCCTGCGGGTGGCCGGGGGGATCTGCTGCAGTCGTGAGCAGAGGATCCATGGTTCTCCTTCCTTCCACATGGATCCTCAGGATTTTTGCATTGGGCTACTCCAGACTCACTGTCAGATCACATGTCTGTGGCCACAGCATGAACCACAAAAATCATATATCCACTATTTCATTTAGAATATTTTTTTTCTTGTTTTCCTCCTCTAAAAACTATGTGCATGTTATGGTCTGGTGCGTGTTATAGAGCGAAAAATACGGTACTTTTACAGTCTTTGGTCCACAGTTCTACAGCTTCTCATAATGTTTCAATTTGTACTTTGAAAAAGGCCTAAACTAGCCCTCAGAGACACAATCAGCAGTGCTATGCTAGACGTGTGTACATTTTGGTGCAGTTGTCACAACCACTGCTTGGATGATAACCAGGACACCCTCCAAAGCAAAAACCGGCATCTTGTTTATCCAACAACAGCACCCAGGTGACCCTTTAAAAAGCAAAAAGGACCCGGCCACGATAAAGACCATAATGTTACCTCAAGACTCCCTTCTCACTCACAGAGCAGATGTTTTACTATTAACCTCCCCTAAATGAAAGCAAAAGTCTGTAAAACTAATTTCATCCTCTTACTTAACGATGGATAAAAGCAATCTTACACAAAGGCTTGTGTGTCGGGGTCTGGTGGGGGGGGGGAGGGTTACATATTTTAAGATACTGCTTTCACAGGAGTGTTAACAGAAAAATCAATAATGCCTTGTAAAAATATCCCGAAAGAACAGAGAAGAGATCTGAGAAATCAATGTTGTTCTGCCAGCATGTTTAACCCACCAGAATGAAGTGCTAATCACAGAAATAAGATACCATATTACATTTATAAATTAATGAAACTAGAAAAAAGCAGCATGTGTGACACTATAATTAAACAGCTGGAACACATCCAAGCCTGTGTAAGTTGATAACCCTGCCACTGTCTTTGGCAGCAAAAAGGCAGGTCTGCAGTGAGTTGATACGGCCAGCACAATTGTTAATTCTCTAACAGACAATCTATAAACACGACTAATTACACATGTGGAAAAACAGTGTGCAACCCAGGTTGGTTACTTTCAAAAGAATTAAACGCTCAAGAAAACTACTTCGGCAGAACTGCCCTGCAAAAAACCCTGTCTTAATCAATTCTCCAAGCTGCAGCTTAGTGTAACCAACCACCTTGCCTGACAAACCACAGCTCTTTATTAATTTCTGCACGAGGGACCTAATGATAGGGGTCCCCCCCCCCCACTCTCCAGTAGACCATTTTTCTTTAATGGCTACAACAATAACAGAACTATCAATTACCCATTTCAAGGAAGAACAAACAAGCAATCTAGAATTTTCAGTCTGTGGAGAGGAGGTTGCTGAATATGAATATTCAGCCTCTGTCAACACCTACAAAGGGCAACTTAGAGTTCATGCCTTTTTATAGAATCATTTTAAAAGGACTAGATGATTCAGGGGCTTGGTAATGAAATCTGAAGCTTCTTGTGTATCTCAATACTCAAATCAGATTCCAGTTGGCTGATTATCAGAAGACTCTTCAATGTCCTATAACAGGAATAGCCAATATGGCGCCCATTAGATGTTGTGAACTATCAGACTGGGTCAATAGTCAGGGACAATGGGGATTGTATCCAAAACATCTGGATGGCGCCATATTGGCTACCTCTGACCTATATTAAACAAACAGTGTGCCATTTTATTTTTATTTTTTATAAATATTTTTTATTGCTTTGTTTTCCAGGGTCAAAGTACAACATTGATACATCGTCAATAACACAACAAACGCTTTTTTTTTCCCAAAGTAAATAAACAAAAAAGAAAAAGATTCACTTTTTCAGATCCTTTTTCAACATCAACTGGACTTCCCCACATCCTCCATCCCTGCTTTCTTTACAATAAAAATCAACAGCAAATTAAAACCTTGTTTCATGCGTATTTGTATTTTCGTCTAATTATTTACTCTAAAGGTTAAACTTTTCTCAAACATAACTTGGTTTCAATCATTTCCGAATCTCAATACTGAAGCATGTTTTTCTCAAAACTTAGCAAATTCTCAACATTCATATAACTTAAAATGTTTTTGTAAATAGTCCTTAAATTTTTTCCAGTCCTCTTCCACTGCTTCTTCTCCCTGGTCTCGGATTCTGCCGGTCATTTCAGCCAATTCCATGTAGTCCATCAGTTGCGTATGCCATTCTTCCAGTGTGGGTAGCTCCTGTGCCTTCCAGTATTTGGCTATAAGGATTCTTGCTGCTGTAGTTGCATATAAAAAGAGAGTTCTATCTTTCTTTAGCACTCTCTGGCCCACAATGCCCAGGAGGAAGGCTTCTGGTTTCTTATGAAAGGTATACTTGAATACCTTTTTCAACTCGTTATAAATCATTTCCCAAAAGGCCTTCACCCTCGGGCATGTCCACCAGAGGTGAAAGAATGTTCCTTCAGCCTCCTTACATTTCCAACATTTATTATCAGACAAGTGATATATCTTTGCAAGTTTGACTGGGGTCATGTACCACCTGTACATCATTTTCATAATATTTTCTTTTAAGGCACTACATGCCGTAAATTTCATACCGGTGGTCCATAACCTTTCCCAGTCTTCAAACATAATGTTGTATCCAATATCTTGAGCCCATTTTATCATGGCTGATTTAACTGTCTCGTCTTGAGTATTCCATTTAAGCAACAGGTTATACATTCTTGAAAGCACTTTCGTCTTAGGTTCAAGTAGTTCTGACTCTAATTTTGATTTTTCCACCTGGAAACCAATTTTTTTGTCCTTTTTAAAGATCTCTAAAATTTGGGCGTAGTGAAACCAGTCTCGCACCTTTCCTTTCAATTTTTCAAAGCTCTGCAACCTCCAAGTGTCCCCTACTTTTTCTATTATTTCACAGTATTTTGCCCAGCCACCCCCCATATTAAGTATTTTTGTGGCCTTAGCCTCCATTGGTGACAACCACCTCGGAGTTTTGTTTTCGAGTAAGTCCTTGTATTTAGTCCAGACAATAAACAAAGATTTCCTGACAATATGGTTTTTAAATAACTTATGAGACTTTACCTTGTCGTACCACAAATATGCATGCCATCCAAAAGCATTGTTGAACCCTTCCAGATCTAGGACATCAGTGTTTTCTAGCAAAAACCAATCTTTCATCCAGCAGAGGGATGCAGCTTCATAATACAACCTTAAGTCCGGCAGGGCAAATCCCCCTCTTTCCTTTGCGTCTGTTAATATTTTAAATTTTATTCGGGGCTTTTTGCCCTGCCAGACAAACTTCATAATGTCCCTCTGCCACTTTCCAAAACACTCCACCCTGTCCACGATCTGCAGGGCCTGAAATAAAAACAGCATTCTTGGCAATACATTCATCTTAACTGCTGCAATTCTTCCCAACAAGGAAAGTTTCAGTCTTGACCAGATTTCTAAGTCCTTTTTGATTTCAGACCAACATTTTTCATAGTTATCTTTAAACAAGTTCAAATTTTTTCCAGTCAAATTAACCCCCAGGTATTTCACTTTTTTAACCACATTTAGCTCCGTTTCCTTCTGAAACCCCTCTATTTCTAAAGGTGTCAAGTTTTTCACCAAAACCTTAGTTTTTTGTTTATTTAGCTTGAATCCCGCCACCCGACCAAACTCAGAGATTAGTTCTAAAGCTCTTTTTGCACTAGGTTCTGGCTCCTGTAATGTCAAAACCAAATCATCTGCAAAGGCCTTCAGTTTATATTGTTTTCCTCCGACCTGTATTCCTTCCACCCGCTGGTCCTTCCTAATCAAGTTCAGCAACACCTCCAGGACAGAAATAAATAGCAAGGGTGATAGGGGGCACCCCTGTCGTGTTCCTTTTTCGATTTTAAACTCCTCTGTCACCACATTATTTACTATCAATTTAGCTTTTTGTTCTGTATAAATTGCTTCAATACCATTTTGAAACGCCCTTCCCACTCCCATCCCTTCCAAATTTTTCTTCATAAATTTCCAAGATATGTTGTCAAAGGCCTTCTCCGCATCTATAAATATCAAAACTGCTTTCGTATTCAAGTTTGTCTGTAGTAATTCCAGGACATCCACAATGTTCCTAGTGTTGTCAGACAAATGTCTGCCGGGGAGGAAGCCTGCTTGGTCTTTATGAATTACTTCGTTTAAAACTTTTTTCAATCTATTTGCCAAAATATCAGCAAAAATCTTGTAATCCACGTTTAGGAGTGAGATAGGACGATAGTTCTTAAGTTGAGTCTTTTCGGATTCCAATTTTGGTATCAAAGTAATGAATGCCTCTTTCCACGATTCTGGTGCCCCTTCCCTTCCCTAATTTGGTTGCATACCTCCATCAATGGTTGAGTCAAGTATTCCTTCAATGTCTTATAATACTTGGAGGTAAGTCCATCTGGGCCCGGGGATTTGCCTAATTGCATGTTCTGAATGGAACTTTCAATTTCCTGTTGTGTTATTTTATAGTTCAGGGCTGTTTGTTTATCTTGTGTTAGTTTTTCCAGGCCATAGCTTTTTAAAAATTTATTTATCTCAGTCTCCACTTGGGGTCCTTGGGTAAACAATTTTTTGAAATATTTCTGGAAACACTTTCTAATTTCCTCTGGTTTCTGAATACATTCTCCTTCAACCTCTAGATTGGTAACAAAGTTCAATTTTTGTCTCCTTTTCAGCTGCCATGAAAGCAGCTTCCCACATTTATTTGCCGATTCAAATGATCTTTGTCTCATCTGTTTGATTTTCCATTCAACTTCTTGATTTATCAGTTTCGCATATTGTGCTTGGTGGAATTTTATTTCTCTTAAAACTTCTTTTGATTTTGGGTTAAGTCTCAACCTTCTCTCTCCGTCCTTTATCTTTTCCAAAATCTTGTCCTTTTTACCATTCCAGAGTTTTTTCCTAATAGTATTCTGTTGTATCAGAAACCCTCTCATAACAGCTTTACTTGCGTCCCAGATTGTTTTCTTTTCCACCGAAGTGTTCAAATTTATTTCGAAATAGTCTTTCATCGTTTTTTGGGCCTTCTTTACAATCTCCTGATCTCTAAACAAAGAGTCATTCATTCTCCATCTGAAGGATCCAGCTGGTGTGAGTCTCAAATCCATTTTCAAGGCATTATGGTCGGAGCAAGTTTTGGGGCAGATTTCAATTTTTTTGGTCTTAGGAGCCAGTCCTCTAGATATCCAGATTTGGTCGATTCGTGTCCAAGATAGGTGGGCCTCAGAAAAGAATGTTCCCTCTTTACCTAGAGGGTTCTTTACCCTCCAAATGTCAATCAAGTCCATATTGTCTGTAAGTTCAAAAAAAGTCTTTGGTAGTCTGCCATCTTTAGTCAAGTTTTGGTTTTGTGACTTGTCCATGTATGTGGAGACAACCCCATTCATATCTCCCATCAGAATGATGTTATTATAGTCAACATGGTCCAGCATTGTCTCATGCAGCTTCTTGTAAAATTCTGATTTCCCCTCGTTCGGTGCGTAAATTCCTACTATCAGAAATTTTTCTCCTTGTGTTTGTATTTCAATCGCCAGAATTCTTCCTTGTTCATCTTTAAACACAAATTTTGGTGCTAGGCTCTCCTTAGCATATATCACTACTCCTCTTTTCTTGACTTTGTCTGATGAAATAAATTCTTGGCCTAGTCTCTTGTTAATTAATACTCTTCTGTGGAGCCTGGTCACATGAGTTTCTTGAAGACAAATGACGTCTAGTTGTTCTTTCCTCAATATATGAAAAATCCTTTTCCTTTTTTCAGGGGAATTTGCACCATGAATGTTCCAACTAAAGAGCTGCAGAGACATCCTGGATCAGTTTGTCAGCCAATAGGGTTGTCTCCCTTGTCGTCTATTCCTGGAGGTGGGTCTTTTTGACCAGGCAAGGGGGGTGGCCAGGTACCTGCTGTTCCTTTCCGAAGGTCCTCCCCGTGGTCGTTCAGGAACTTTTCTTGCTCCTCCGCTGTTCTGATTCTTACCTTCTTCTCTTTCCAGTTAAAAGATAGGCCTTGGGGGAATTCCCACCTGTAAGGAATTGTGTTGTTTCTGAGTAATCTTGCCAGATCTTTATATATAGTTCTTAAGTCCAGCAGCTGTTTTGGTATGTCTCTGAAGATTTCTGCTGTCTTTCCCTGTATCACCAATGAATTTTTGAAATGTAGGCCGAGTATATTATCTCTTTCTTGCTTAGATCTCAATATGACCAAGCAATCTCTTGGTTTATCCTTTTTGACCACTCTTCCCAGTCTAAAAGCGGTGACAATTTTAAAGTCCTTCTCTTCTGCCAAACCCCAGAACTTGGATATTTCTGCAGTCAAAAAGCTGATCAGATCTTCCTTTTCTAATTCTGGGATATTTCTAAGCCTAAGATTGCTTTCTTTGCTTTTCAGCTCCGCCATAGACAGGTAGGCCTGCTGTTCAGTAACTTGTCTACTCAGTGGTCTTACTTCTCCTCTTAGTTCCTCTATCCTTTTTGTATTTTGGTCTGCTTTTGCACTTGCTTCCTCGGCTAGTTTTCGACTCTCTATTGAAGTCTTTTCAATATTTCCTATCGCCTGTGTGTTTTGAGCGACTTGGTCTGTCAATTTATTAATTGTAGCTGTCACCTGGTCAAATTTAGCCGCTTGTTCATCAGCTTTTTTGTTTAAAGCTGCCAGTTGGTCCAATATTTCTTTAGAAATAGGGTCTAGCCCTCCTGCAGCCATATCTTCCAAAACTGGCTGTTTAGATTGTCCTTCTTGCAGACCCGTCACAATTGGGACCGATGACCTACGATGCTGCACAGGCAAAGTTAATTGCAATAGTTCAGCTTGTTTCGCTTTTTTGCCAGCCCTTGTTTTTCCTGCACCACTCATTCCACAGCTGTCTATGTTTCAAGGTCAAATTGTAAATCCCATGGGAAAGGCAATCCAAAAAGTAAACATCCAGACACAAAAGCAAAAGAAAAAATTCCAAAACAACCAGCAGTTCTCAGAGACTTATAGTTCTACAATCCAGCAGGGGGAGCACCCCAGGTTAGAGAAAAAAGGTGAAAATTTTTCTTTAAGTTCCCAAGTAAGGTAAATCCAAAGCAGGGGGGGGAGAACCCTCTAAATTCCCTTTATACTGCAGAGTATAAAAAATCCTTGCAAAGGTGCTTGCAACAGTTCCTTTCTTGTAACTTGCAAAATAGCCCACTGAAACTTTGTATCCCTATACACAGTCACCACAGTCTGATGTTACTTTGTATCCAGCCAGCCCGAGAGCTGGGTCTCTTAACATTTATAATCCACAAAGGGGAAAGAGGGATAACCCAGTCTCTGTCCACTTATAGTACAGTCTTAATTTGCCTTTAACTTTTTGACAGTCGATTCCGAATTTGCAGGATAAATTCCAAGTTCTTTTTAACTCCTTTCCATGCTTCCGTTTTAGAAAGACTTTGCTCAGCCCTTTAAACAGGGACGGAAGACTGACTTCCTTTTTAGCGTCTCCCGCTTTCAGCCGAAATTCACAATTTTACTGTTCAAATAAAGTCTCAAATCTCTTACTCACGAGTATGTTGTTTCCAATCAAATGTTCAAAGAAGAAAGGTCAGCGCTCATCAGCAGCAGCCGCGCGGCTTCACTTCCGCGGAAAGAGCGATGGATTCACAGCACCGCTACCCCCTCCACGTTCCGGAGCCCCTTACGGGGTCCCTTCTGCGTTTCCGAGGTCGCTCCTGGTGCCCGCCGAATCCCACGGCCACGGGCTCACTCTACCCGTGGATTTTCTGAGTGGGTCGTCGCTGTGCCGTAGCGCACGACCCTTTTCCGCGGAGCCCCTCTTCAGCAGCTGAAGAGGACCGCCATTGCCGTTTCGCGCCGCCTCCGGAAGTCAAACAGTGTGCCATTTTAGCTTCCCGGTGTTCCCCTTGTTGAGATGGGTGGCAGGAAATAACTTTCCTAGTTTTAGATCATTCTAAAGAAGCTGAATACCACAGGAAGTTGTTGCTGGTGGATTTCTTAATTATTATTTTTTAAAAATCAAGCTATGCAGGGTGAAAGTGAATCACAGCTAAAGAAGAGCCTTCCTATTTCTCTAATGCCTAAGGATCTATTGAAAGCTAGCAGCTACACTCACCCCTTACAAATCCTACCACTTAATGTGGATTAAATACTCTTCTTTGAAGATATAAATACAATTACTAGAATTTCACACATTGATAAAATTGCTGAATATCTCCTATTTTTATGTTGGGTTTCCAAATCCTGAATATTTATGAGACCTCTGGGTATAGGGCGGTATATAAATTCAATAAATAATAAATAATGATGATGATGATGATTTTTTTTGTCTTCTTGCTGATGTTGCTATACAAAAACCCCCAGCAGTTGCTTTCAACGCATCCCTAACTATATGGAGAGCTTGCACATCTGGGGTGATACTGAAATGCAAATACTCCATTATACTATTATATAATATAATCAGTGTCTGATTTATCATTTAAAATACTAATTAGAAATTTCTAATTTATGTTTGTGATTGTGCCAGGCCATGAACTGTAGTTTGTGCTGGAATAATTGACTTAACCTTTCTTACATACCCTATTCCTCTAAAGGTATGTCGAGCAAAAGTCACATATCTCTGAATAACTTTCCCAGGCGTGTGAAAACAGGTATGTGACTATCATATGATGTGGTGCCATAGTCGGGGGCGGGGGGGGGTAGATGTAACAAATCCATATTCAGATCATTAGACAACACTGCTTCATTCTTTTTACACAACAGCTAAGCAACACTGATGCCTGCTGCAGTACAAAGGGCAGGTGTGCATCTTTCACATTTGCTCAATGCAGATTTAGGGAGGCACACCTGCCCTTTGCATTGTGTGTGAAAACACCAAAGGAACGCAGCAATCAGCTTCAGTCATGGAGTTCCATAGGTGATCCTATTTTTCAGCCTAACCGACTTTACTGAAACTGTTCCAATGACGCTCCACTGCTACTCAGAGTTCATCTTACTGGATGTGTTGGATATCGCCACTGTAGGACCAAACTACACTTCCAGCATTTCATTTCTACCCAACTTGTTTATTTAAAGTCTGTTCCTCCATCCCACAACTGTGTGCATACAGTATATACCTGCAACTCAAGGTAACATTTCAGGCACCTATAGCCACGAAAGCTTTTGCCATAATCCATTTGCCAGAATTTAAAAGTGCTGCATGGCTTTTTGCAGTTTATGGAAAGAACATGGTTTATAGACCCAGAAGTATTCTTGGAGCTAATTTTACCGAAAATTACCTTCAACATCGCAACTAAGATAGTTGCGCACTTCCGTCAAAATGAAATTGATATCTTCTTCTGTAGGAATTGGGTGACTTGTGACTTCGGTTGCAGTATCCGTGGTACCAGCAATAGTCATCTTTTGCCACGGCAAGAAGAAAATCACTCTGCCATCACTAGTGGATGGGTCAAGGAGTCCCATATTATCGGGGCTGGAATAAAGCAAATTTGTTTTTTTAAATACATATATATATATATACACATATCCCTTAAAACATTCAGAGCAAAAGGAAAAAAGGCAGAAATAAAATACTAAAAAACACTTGTTTAGGAGACATATGAATAACACTGGGGACACTTGTTGCCGAACTCACAGAACTTATATAGAGCACAATTAGGGTTCAAAGGAAAGCTTTGGAAAGCTCACAAGCAGATTCCCGTTTCCCTTCCAGCATCTGTTATTCTGAGAAAGGAAGAGTGTTGAGTGGCCACATGAGGCACAACCATGCAAATAAGAGAGAAAGTTATATGTGCAGTCGTATTATGTTCACAATCTCTAGAAAACAGGAATATCCTTTTAAATATGTTTTCTACATGGCCTGTATTCTCTGGCTCAACTTGCTGTCTTTGGGTATCTGCTCTCTATATTAGTTTGCAGCACAGCTGAAGTGACCTAATCTCATGGAAAGATGGTGTTGTTTGGTAGTAGGGAACGTAAAAGGCCAGGCAATAGTGTTTTTATCTTAGATAAAAAAGTGGGGTTTTTTTAAGTGTGTGTGTGTGTGTGTGTCAGTCTTTAACCTGGCAGCTGGTCCATGTGGTTAGTTGGATAGGGATTGTAAGCCCCACACTTTAAGGAGGCAGAAACAGCCACTAGAGACTGTAATGAAGAGGACAATGGGGAGGAACAACCAAATTGGAGTGTGGTGCATTGGTTGGAGTGTTGAACTTTGGAGACCAGGATTCAAAATGGCACATAGGCATGAAGCTCACTGGGTGACCTTGAGCCTGCCGCCATCTTTCAGTCTAACCTACCTCACAGGGTTGTCGTGAGGATAAACTGGAGAGGGGAGAACCATGCATGCTACCTTGAGCTCCTTGGAGGAAAAGTGAGATATAATAATAATAATAATAATAATAATAATAATAATAATAATAATAGCTGGCATCTGAGTAAGATAGACCTGTTTTAATGCAAAGTATAGTAACTCAACTGCCAACCTAGCAGTTCGAAAGCACGTCAAAGTGCAAGTAGATAAATAGGTACCGCTCTGGCGGGAAGGTAAACGACGTTTCCATGCGCTGCTCTGGTTCGCCAGAAGCAGCTTCGTCATGCTGGCCACATGAGCCGGAAGCTGTACGTCGACTCCCTCGGCCAATAAAGCGAGATGAGCGCCGCAACCCCAGAGTCGGCCACGACTGGACCTAATGGTCGGGGTCCCTTTACCTTTACCTATAGTAACTCAAGCAGTAGTCAAATCAAAGGTTGTTGTGAAATAGCTTCTAAGCTTGATAATAATAAAAGACCCATATAGTTACATCCAAACAGAAACTCATTCACTCTCATACATGACTGTGCACATGTTTTTTCCTGCAGATATTTTCCTGTTGAAGGAAAAATGTCATATGTGAAGTGCCCCTCCAAGAGAAGATGACAATTACATACACCTGAAGTGTAAGTTCTACAACTAAGAAGTCTTTGAGATGATATTTATATACAGCTTAAGAATACATTTGGAGAAGCAGAGCTTAAAAAGTAGGTGTCAACATGGACTTGTAAGGTAAACCATGGCAGACAAGTAATTACTTTTCAAAATGAATTCACTATTGATTTAGAGAGGCAGGAAAACTTAGAAATTTAATATACAGACTCAGAATCTTCAAAAAACTTTCGGTAAGTTTTCAAATAAGGTTTCTAAATTGGCATAAAATAAGCAGAACTACAGAGAGGCTGAGTGTATTCTTTGCAAAGATTGCTGGGAGATCATTTACGTTCTTTTTTAATGTCATGGAATTGCTAAAAGGACCTAAATTGGGGGAAATGGTAAATGATTTCAAATCCCACTCTCTTGCCCATTTCTATCACTGCCTGTTCGATCTTCTTTCAATAATTACTCTGACAAATAACAGAAAATTCCAGAATACAATCAGGGTGAGATTCTAGCATACAGTAATACTATTTAACATTTATAAAGCATTTCAGGACACCCACAGAGCTTCACCTACATCACAGAACAATGTCGTAAAATAGAGTACTTTTATTAACTCCATGTTCCAGGTGGGACTGAAGGCCTATGACAGAGAATGACTTACTTTAACCCACCTGGCGAAAATTATTTTTACACTTTCTGAACCACACCTACATCTAGATACGGATTCCAGGATGGTGCACACTGAAACACAAATATCCAATTCAAAGTACTGGTTTTGACCTATACAGCCTTAAGCGGCTCAGGGCTGCAATACATCAGGGACAGCCTCTCTCCTTATGAACCTACCTGGACCCTGCAATCATCTTTTGAGGCCCTTCTTCATGTGCCTCCTCCACGAGAGGTGGCAACATGAGAATAGGCCTTTTCTGCAGTGGCTCCCTGTTTGTGGCATGCGCTCCCCTGGGAGGCTCAGTTGGCGCTTCATTACGTATCTTTAGGCACCAGGCAAAAACATTCCTTAAATTATCTATGGCCTTTTAAACGGTGGTGGTAGTGGGGTTATTGTTTTTGTTTGTTATTATTGTTGTGTTTTTATATTGTAAACTGCCCTGTGATCTTCAGAAATATATAAAGACTTCAGATATACAGTCGTACCTTGGAAGTCGAATGGAATCCATTCCGGAAGTCCGTTCAACTTCCAAAATGTTTGGAAACCAAAGCGTGGCTTCTGATTGGCTGCAGGAAGCTTCTGCAGCCAATCGGAAGCCATGGAAGCCCCATCAGGCGTTCAGCTTCCAAAAATAGTTCGCAAACTTGAACAGTCACTTCCGGGTTTGCGGCGTTCCGGAGCTAAAGAACTAAGCTGTTCAAAAACCAATGTACGACTGTATAAAGATCTTCAGATATATAAGACTATCTAGTTTCTTTTTATTCTCATCTTCAATAAATCTGCGTGTTTCATCTAAGAAATGAGGCAGATCTGGGTAACAACTGGGCTTTTTAAAAATTCATTTGGAATCTGCCATTGCTTTATTTCTTCTTCCCAGTAGGCCTTGATGCAACCAGATGCCTGCACTGCACTGAAAAATGTTCGCTGCCTCCTATTAATTTCTTCCTTAGGGCTATCAACAGATACAGATTGATGATGTTACCACCAGCCAATGCCCCAACCCTTGCCTTGCTTTGTTTTACTCTAGCCTGAGTAAGAGTACTGGTTGGTGCAATAAAGGTATTACCCTAATGTGGATTTTGGGTTTTTTTCTTACGGCCAACGTGTCTACCTTTAATTTTTGAATTCAAGGGAAAGCTCCTTTAGCTACGGTGTTGGATAGTTTATATCCTTTTGAATGTTACATCCAGTGATGTAACTGCCGCAGGCAGAATCTATGTTAACACTGTTCTCAAAGAAAATAGGAATGCCCATCTTCGGATCAGGGATCTGTTTTTACATCTTCTAAGAGGCAGAACCAGAGCCACTTTTGCAGCCGAAACTGCAGGAGACATCAACTGGATTAAGGGTTGAAATTTATATGAGATTAGTCACACTAACATCATCAGAGTGTGAGAAAGTCATGCAGGAGGTACTTATATGAGGACATGTATCTGAAGAACAGAATTAATGAGAGCAGAGGGACACAGGGACTATTAATGAAGAATATAAAAATGTAAGAACCTACTGGGAAACGCTTGCATTGTATTAACATTAAATTAATTAAATCTTATCTACATTTACACATAAAAAGCCTTTAAACTATTTACCATTTTCCCAAGATCATGTCAAAGTACTTTCCCAAAGAGACCAGTAGCTGTAATGAAATGACACACATTTTCCTGCTAAACAGGATTTAGTTGGCACTGGGGGCAAAAACCTGTTGCTCCATTAATACACACGTTTGTTTGTTTGTTTGTTTGTTTGTTTGTTTGTTTGTGCATGGTGTGTATTATTTCTTATACAGACAAATTCCTCGGCTTAACTATGTTTAGGATGAGATCAATCTACTTTTCACTCAGCAGCAGAGCAAATGATCTGCACAGGCAGGAGTTGCCGCTGAAACAAAGTCAGTTGCCTATTGAGAGATGCTGAGGAATAAGGCAAAGGGAGAGACTGACCCTGAGTTTATCATACAGTATATAAACCAAATTGCACACACAATCTTGGGCTCCATCTAAGACTGAAGGTGTAATAGCTCAGAGTAGCCAGCATTGCAAAAGAATAAAGGCCAAAATATTTGTTTTTCAGCTGCTCCCGCCTTCCATCTCTACTGAATGCTTTTGAGTGTACTCGTTTTGTTCATTATAGTAGGTGGATGATGTGGGCTGTAGCCGTAGCAACCATGCAAATAGCTGCGAGTAATTGCCCCAGCTGTCCAGTTTTAAGCATGTATTAACTGCAGAGTGTAATAAAGATATCCTTGTCTGAGAGTTCTGTCACTTTATAGGTGAATAATGGATGCCCTAGACTTTGACAAGACGGAACCTCTGAGCTGGATTGAGTACGGGGATCCCGCTACCAAAAAAAGGATACCATCAAGCAGGGGTAGCCAACATGGTGCCCTCTGGTTTAGTGGACTACAAATGCCATCTTTCCTGACCACAGAGCCATACTGGCTAGGGCTCATGGGAGTTGTAGTCCAAAACACCTGGACGGCACCATGTTGGCTACCCGCCATAAATGGTAGGAGCTGGAACACAAATCCCGCATGACTTGAGGGCTGGAGCAATCCAACAAAGCTGTGAATTAGCAGCCAATTCCTGTACCTGCTGTGCTCTGGCAAAGCCGGGTAAAGTGATATACAGAGGAAACAAGCCCTATGGCTCCTTGGTAAAGGTGGGCTGAGATGCCACACACCTTACTCAGCTGTTGGCTAAGATTCTGTTTTAACTATGCGTTCTCTTCCAATTAGCCATGCTGCAGATGAAATGCAGGAAGAGACGATGAAATGGTTCAATGGGATTTTCTAGCCTAAAGCTAGAGACCCAAGTGGAAGAAGAGGAGCACTGCTCTGCAGATGATGCACATGAGTTTGTGCAGGGCTATAACAAGAAGGTTCTACAGCAGTTCTCATGCTTCTTCTTGGGCTTTTATGCGTACACAACCTCGAAAGTGGAAGAACGTATTTCGGATTCCCCACCGCCACACACTTTCCTTGCATGATGTTCCAGCGCTGCTTCCCATGAGCTGAAGATCCCCTTGTCCACATGTGGAGGGCAGTGGCGTTGCAACGGGGGTGCGGGGGGGGGGGTCATGTCTGGAGGGGTGACAAGAAGGCACCCCATGGGGCTCACCCCACCGCAGTGGAGCGAGCAGCCATCGTGCCGCTGCAGCTGCATGTGGAGGATCCTCCATTCGTGGCTGCAGCCGCAAGCTGAGGATCCCGGCACCATCCGTATGGTGCTGGAGCAGCGCCACGGGCAAACCGCTATGTACAGCGCATGTGTGGCACATGCACCCTACGTAGCGACGCTACGTATCACAATGCCTTTGTTTGCCCCTTGTGGAGGGACATCTTTGAATCCACTACTATTAATACTTAGCATTTATGCAGAACATCTCAAGTATTCAAAGCACTTCCTTAGGTCAGTCACGTAATGCAGGTCGATAAAGCAGCCGCAGGCCTGGAATCAACTTGCTTAAGACTACCTTTTAGCTGTTATGCCGTAAACGCTTTATGAATCAGCTCACATATCCATGTTAGTTTTCCTCACACGAAACTCAGGGAAGCTAGCCTGGTGCCTTCAACACATATCTTTCGGCACCGTCAAAAATATTCCTCTTCTCCCAGGCCTTTGGCTTAAAGCAATCGATGGCGTTTTAAACTCGGGTGGGAATTGTTATTGCTTGTTACTATGTTACGTATTTTTGCGTTTTTATATTGTAAACCACCCTATGATCCTCAGATGAAATTTAAAAGACAAATAAATGATACTCAAGGCAAGGGAGGGTGGTCCGCCCCAGGTGTCACCACTGAGTGGGGTGACAAAATACCAGGCGGGACGCACCGCGGGGCCTGTAGCACACCAGAGCCACGCGTCTCTCCTGGGAGTGATGCGGTGGCTTGGGCTCCCACATGCTCTGCGCTGCCCCTAACAGGTCACCCGCTGCCTCCCCCTCAGCTGGAGGGCGACTGAGTGGGAGGAGACAGGCAGACTCCTTGGAGGTCCTGCGGAGCGTCCCGCCCCTGGACATAGGGCATGAGTGCCACCCCAGGCGCCCAATCAGCTTGCTCCGCCACTGGCTCAGGGAGGAGCAGGAGGACACAGCAGTGGTTAGAGGTGAAAGATCGACTGAGGCATGGCCAAAGAAAGAAAGAAATCCCTGCAAAAAGTTGCCCACTTTCTGTTCTTCCAAAGGCGCTTGCTGCCAGTCACACAAATGAAATGGTCCAGTATTTAAGCTGGAAGCAGGGGTGAAGTGGATTAGGCAGGGGAGAAAGCATCTTCCTTATCCACTTTGGTTTGAACCAGTCAAGCCTTCCCCTTGATATGAAAGCATTCCACTTCCAGAGGTAGATTTTGGCATGGCAACACACCAGCAATGCTCTTTTGAGCATTCAAAAGGTGACAGAGTTACGGGGAGGGCTGTACCATGTGTCCTCAGTAAGAGCATTTCCTCCCTCTGAGCTAAACCAAAAATGAGGAGGGGGGGCGGGGAGAAGGGGAAATAAAATCTTGCAATCACCCTGCACTATTAACAGCAGCAAGTCTCTCTCTCTACAACTTTATTTTCTACACTGGACACACTTCTTCCGATGGTTATAAATGATCCCGCTTTTGAATATCGTTACCTGTAATAGCCAGGCATCACAATATGAACGCCTGCGCTTGGCTGACAGATGTTTGGTACTTTCTGCTCATCCATTTTCCGCACGGAGTCTGTGAAAGGTCCTGTAGCATTGATAACACATTTGGCTCTGACATCAAATTCCTGCCCTGTGAAAGAAAACAGCATCAATCACATACTCCATTTGTTTCCCTGTTCACTGACTCCCTGGATTATTAATTTATCTATGAAGTTAACCTATTGTGAAGTGTGTGTATTTATCTACACACACATGCACATAACACACACACACACACACACACACACACACACAGAGCACACTGCAGAAGCTTAGCAGCTAGTATTGTTACCAAAAATTAGAAAATAGTTTCGGGGATAATTTTAATAAAAAGAAAAGAAAAAAATGAGAGAGAGAAAAATCCTCTCAGATAAAATCTAGAGTGGCAGAAGATTCCCCTCTCCCGGTTTTACTTTTATTTATCGAGTTCTCTGTTTAATGGCATTCTTAAACCCTGAAATTTGTTAGATGGTACTATGACTGAACGCACACCACACGGTTATTTTACGACGTCAGCTTTTCTTGACAGAAGGGCTTGGATGTAAAGCGTGGCTTAGCTTGCCAAAGCACCAGGATTCAAATGAAAACCTGACAGAAGTTAAAGATGATTGGCATTAATGACATGCCACTGCACTTTGGAAATATGCCTCCTTTGTCAGTTAAGTGATATTTACAAACTCCAGCCTCCCGCTGCACTCCCCCTCCTTAACTTCTTCTTTCTAACATAAGGGAAAATAAATAAATAAATATTTCTGTTTCCTTAAACAGAAAGGGGAATGGGGGGGGGGACCACAGCATCTGTGGACAGCTGTGCTTCATCCAGGAAAACAACTGTGTCCTCTAAACCTCATACATTAAGGGAAGTGGAAGAATGCCAGCGGAATGCCAGAATCCACCGAACCATAGGAGACAAGCGTTAGAAACGCCGTCTCTGAAAAGTACGGCCGGAGCAAGGTGCCTTGTGAGTGTGTGGGCCAAGGCAAGTTACCTGTTGTTAGGTAAAAGGAAGCAAAGGGGCTCTATAAATACCACAGGGGAGTGAAGGCTGCTTACCTGTTAGAACATCCCTGCACCTTGCGCCGCAGACGCGGCTCGCCCCGCTCTTTGGATCCGTCTTCTTCAGCAAGCATACCACTTCAGTGTAATTGGCTGTGGCAGCCCCATACCTGGCAGCGGTGAGGGCAATGGCAAGGTTCATTCGTGCATCGTTGTGTTGTCCTGCAGCAGGGGGCAGAATCAAGGGAAGGACATGAGTCACCTCAAGCCACTGACTTGTGGTATGGAAGTGTGTCAGAACGGATCTGTCACATCTGTCCCTGTCACACCGAATCTATGTGATGGCTGGTCAGGTCTACCAAGAATTGTTTAGAGTAATGTCTTCTCTTGGCAAGGCAGGGCATTCATCTCAATTGTTCTAAACAGCGTATTTGTACGATTGCTATTTTTTAAACAATTGCAAATAGCTGGGATTACTGTCCGAGCAATGTGTTTTTTTATACGTTGCAAAACGAACGATTTGCATTTGTTCAGTCAAGGACCTGACATGAAAACAAACCACACGCTTTCTGTTTTGGAAGGAGGAGGATTCTAAAACCAACCCCTGCTCCCCCCTCCACAAATCCGGCATTAATACAGCATCTTCGAAGAATTTGTTTTTTGACGGCCCCACTGGTGTTAATTAACAATCTCTAATAGCACACACACGCTGCATGACATTCATTTTTTTAAAAAAAGGAAGCAAGCAATGATCTTTCAGGGGTTCCACTGCTAAGCCTCTGCTGCCGGTGAAAAAGACATTCATTTTATGCACATTTTAAGTTCGCAACTAATAGCATTCACAAGGTTGGGCATATATATATATATATATATAATAAAATCTTGTTGAACACACACAAAGAAAGAACCCAGGGAGGTTTAGTTAACAGATCACTCTTAACATATATATCATTAAAGATTTATTACAGAATCTTCCTAGTTGAGGAGGAGAGGGGGGGGGGAAATCAACATGGAAGAGAGACCATTGGCAGGGGGAAGGGAGGGGGGAGAGAGGGGAGAGCAAGAAGAATGGAAATGATTAATTACTTTAAAATAGTGGCATCACCTGAGACTTTCTATTTATTATTGCCACTGAAGTTAAAACCCTGGCTGTTGGCTGGGAGCAATTATTCTGCGTAGCAAGGGCCAAGCTCTGTGTGCCCAGAATAATTAATTACAAAGGGCTGGAGTTCCGACGGCAGAGTTCAGCATGCCCACGAGTTGGGATCGGTTCTATCAAGATAATACTGATAAAAAACACGGGGGGGGGGTGAATGAATGGTAATGGATACTGCTGTTGATTTATGTTGCCAGCATACCAAGTGTTCAGTATAAATGATTTATGTAAAGTTCGGCCCCTTCCGATTCTGCCAGAGCAACACCCAGCCGCTATGCGAGCAATCCGTTTCGAAAACCAAAAGGGCAAAAACGTAGAAGGAGGATCAATGGCTCCCAGAACTCTTACGCGGCTTCAAAACTTCTCATTCCAATGTGGAAGAAGTGCACCGAGGGAAGCTTAAGCAAGCTAAATAGGGCCGAGGGAAAACAAAACCCCAAAGCATACAAAAAAATCAAGGGAGGTGGGAACAATAGCTTTCGTTTAAAAAACAGAAGGTTTTGATTTTATTTTGATATTTTTCCATTGCATGTATATATAAGAAAATTGCTTGTCACTTCAGCTGCCTGGAGACAGTCAGATTAAGATCAGAAACTATAAATAAATTAAATAAAATGGCAACCTCCCCAACACTAAGGAGCAGAGCTAATAGGCCACACGGTAAATAAATGGAATAGGATGAAGTTACGCAGAAAGTATCCAGAAGCATGGAAGTTTTGTTTTGTTTTTTAAAGGGGCTAAAATTCTCCCTTTGGATGTGTAGTCCCTGAACTAGGCATCCTCAAACACAGCCCTCCAGATGTTTTGGGACTACAATTCCCATCATCCCTGACCACTGGTCCTGTTAGCTAGGGATGATGGGAGTTGTAGTCCCAAAACATCTGGAGGGCCGAGTTTGAGGATGCCTGATCCAAAAAATTAGAAATCTGTATGAAGAGCTGCTCTTTAGTTGTTTGAAAGCCAAAATATACACACAACTACAAACAAGCCTTCTAACATACAGAAGGATTTCCAAAATAGGTGGAGGACATTTCAGCAATGGTAAATTACAGCAACTACTACAGTTATATTCTCACTGGTGAAATGCTATTTAACAAGGACCTGTAACCCACTTACTGGAAATACAGCTTTTAAAAATAGCAAGACATGCTCAGGGAATAAAGAGTTTTGTGGGTTTCTTACTATGGTTCTGTTTAGGTAAAAGGGCAGCAAAGTTTCTCAAAAGAGACCGCAGATGCAACTGGGAAAGGGATAAATCAAAGGGGTTCCCCCCACCCCATAGCTTGGATCCCCTTTGCGTTTCATAACTAGTCTTTGGCTCAGATCATTGTGGAGTTTGGATCACTGTGGTTACAAACAAGGAACTCTGCTCTCCTCTCCTGCCGTAAGAAGACTTTTCTTCAAACTGCCAATCTCAGCGAGATTTATTGTAACAAAAGTTATTGTAATACAAGTTACCAACCATCCCAAATTCAGCAGTGCTATGAAAATCAAGGGTGATTTTGGCATAGCCATACCATAGCAGAGTGCATAAAGACATGTCTTGCCATGGAAGGGCACACAGGGAAAACATTAATTGTGTGCATCCACCCCTTAAGGGTGCTGTAATCTTTGCTAGTTACACCAAATAGAACCAGGAGACCTGTAAAACTGGGCCCCAAGTCTTACAGGTGTTCTTCAAACTCCAACATGACCCTACTTTATTCTTCCAAGAATCCCTCTCACACGCCAGAATTCAAGGAAGTTCTGGCATCAAATAACTGAAGGAGTTAATAATCCATTCATTCATTTTATTTGTATTCCGCAACAGCAGCTTACAACAGAGAAAACAACACACTTCGAAACCAAACGGTACAAAAACAATTACCTAATAACATAGCAAAACAGCACAATAACTTGCCAAAAATTGTAACATTTCATGACTATAAATATAAGATGATTACTTAAACAACACCCAATAACAAAAATAACAGGGGAGCTTTACAGTTTCACCTTGGTCCTAGAAAAAAGCATTGCATGAAGTTGCTCACAGTCCAGCTCCTGCAACAACTTGCAAGGCTTCTGAGTGCAGCCAGTGGCTTAAAACACCCTTCCCATGGTGTTTTTCCTTTCTCCTCTGGTGTCCACTACAGAACTGGCCAAGTAGCAGCTGAAAATTCATTACTGGTGGCAAATCTGCGGGAGTATCTATTCTGGGGGCAATAGCTGCAAAACTGCTTTCAGCAACATTTGTGGTTTACTTTCCCCTCTCACTGGTGTCCTCTAGAGGTCTGGCTGGCCAGAAAAAACCTAGCTGGTTCTGCAGAAGCTTTTCCTCTTAGGAGCACTGCCCTGTTACAGACAGGAGCCTCTTCTATCTCTGTTCATGGATGATTAAGTTGACAGACAGAAGGAGGAAAGACCGGTTTCCCTCCTCTGGACAGACAAGTCAGTTAAAAGGAAATAGAAGGGGGGAAGCATGGAAGGGTTTCTGCTGGGAGACAGGGAGAATTCTGCTCGGAAACAGTTAAGCCGCAAATCCCAAGGCAATCATAACAAGGCATTAAATCCCCACCAGCCATGTGCGCACTTCTTCCGATACAAGCTTAGATACATATATGGTGGAATTGTTTAAACATCAAACAATTTTGGGAAACAATATATAACGAAATGAAAAAAATGTTCAGATATTCATTTAGGAAAACACCAGAAGGTTTTCTACTGGGAATAGTACTAGGAAATCTAAAGGAAGAAGACAAGTCATTATATTTATAAGCAACAGTAGCCACAAGGCTATTGATTGCGAAAAACTGGAAAAGTATTATACCGACAAAAATAGAGTGGCTTGCCAAATTATTGGAGTACTACAATATATCCAAAACAATGGGAGAAATTGGAAGGATCTCAAAAGAGAAGATAGACAGGGACTGAGAGGTGTTTAAAGGATACTTGCAAAACCATATTGAAAAATCAGAACTCCTATCAGAATAAACAAGTTCCGTTTTAAATACTGGAATACTAAATAAGATGGATAACAATGTGTAATAGAAAAAGAAGCATGAAATTAGGTTAAACGTGTGTGAAAGAAAGTAATAGAAGTGGAAAGAAATTGCAATTGAGTAGACTGGAAGTCTAACACAAAGGTGGGGTGAGGGGTGGTGGATGGTGATGGGAAAAGGAATTATCTGTGGGATTGAGTGTAGGTATGTTTGAACATTTTCAAGGATTGTATGAAATGTATGTTTGTATATTCGAAATATGTGTGTATTAATGCTGAATTATTTTAACAATAAAAACTTTAATAAATTTTAAAAAAGATACAAGCTTAGAACACAGGTTTTATGCATTGAGGCAGCGGTGGCGAACCTCCAGCCCTAAACAGCCCTGCCAGGCCTCTCCCTTTGGCTTCCAGTGGCGTAGCGTGGGGGGTGCAGGGGGGGCCGGCCGCACCGGGCGCAACATCTGGGGTTAGGGCAAATCCACAGGTTAGGGGGCGCAAATCCACGGGTTAGGGGGCGCAAATCCACGGGTTAGGGGGCGCAAATTACTTGCCTTGCCCCGGGTGCTGACAACCCACGCTACGCCACTGTTGGCTCCTGAGGCCTTTTGGCCAGGCCAGGCCCACCGGTCCTACACCCAACCTCACATATGGCGCCAGGTGCAAGGCAGATAAAGAAGCAGTTGGGGTTTGCAGGCTCTGTCAACAGCGCTTTGCAAGCTGCAGCATTGGAGATAGCAAAGTGCTATGCGCGAGACTTTGAAAGCACTATCAGCTAGCTTAATGTTAAACCAGGATGGCAGAAGTGGGCCCCACCTACCTGTCAAACCTGGCCTGCAGGGGTGGAGAAGATAAGGATCCTGCACACTGGCTCAGATCCAGTTCCCCACCCCTATGCTGAGGTGATGTGATACACTGCCCCAAGTCCCCACACATGAAGAATGATGAGTGCCCAAGTATTATAACAGCCAATGCTTCTCTCTGTTGATGAGGCCATTTCAGTACAGGAAGGGCAAAAGATGCTATCACAGAAGACAAGAGATTTTCCTCAAGGTATGAAGGCCAGCACACATATATGTATCTTAACATTATAGGCCAAAGCAGTACAAGCCTAAAACAGGCACCCAAGATTCTGAATGTGGTTTTGATACCAATAACTGACAGATACATGGGCCCAAGAGACAGAGCTTTTTCAGTGGTGGCCCCATGCCTATGGAATTCCCTTCCTAGGTTGGTATGTATGGCCCATCAATGTTTACTTTTGAGCAGGCACTGAAGGCTTTGCTTATTATTCTGTACTGCTTTTAATGGGAGATTTATGCTGGTGATTTCCAGTCACTAGTCTTTTGTGTGGGGTTTTTGTTGCTGTTGCCTGCTTTTACGCTTGTTTTATGTCTGTCAATACTGTTTTTATCTGCTGCCGTGGTGATTTTCAGATGTATTAATGGGGCTTCAGCCGTTCCTTTAATTATTTTATGACTTGCAATGTCATCAATCACTGCTATTTTTCCTAAAGTGTTGAGAACTCTTACGACAAATACAGGAAGGAAAAATAAATAAATAAAAGCAACACTATAAGCATTTGTTGTGCTTATGTTTTTAGGCTACATAATAATGCTAACACGTCCAGGGATACAGATAGGATGGCCAGTTAGAGAGGACAGCAAAAGGGTTTAGATATTTGCCATGTATACCTGACTGACAGCCCTATTTAAATGTTCTTTTTTTTTTTTATAAAATTTTTATTGGTTTTACAATATTTTTAAAACAATACAAACATATAAAAAGACATACAAACGTGTATAATTTCCTAACCTTTTTTTCCTAAACCTTATTTCACCGACTCCCCCATACCTCCCCTTTCTGCATCCCAATGTCCAGAGTTTTTTAGCAACTTCTAAATATTTCTGTCAAGCCTCTGTCCTTTTAATCTTTCCTTCAGTCTAGTCTTATATCACTGTCACCCTTTCTTTCTCATAACCTCAACATTCTAGCATTCATCAAGTTTATAATAGTCCTTAAGATAAATTTTAAATTTCTTCCACTCTTCTTCCGCTGTCTCCTTCCCCTGATCGCGGATTCTGCCGGTCATCTCAGCCAGTGTCATATAGTCCATCACTTTCATTTGCCACTCTTCCAGAGTGGGTAGATCTTGTGTCTTCCAGTACTTTGCGATGAGTATTCTTGCTGCTGTCGTAGCATACATAAAGAAAATTCTATCTTTCTTTGACACCAATTGGCCGACAATGCCCAAGAGGAAGGCCTCTGATTTTTTAGGAAAAGTACATTTAAGTACCTTTTTCATTTCATTATATATCATATCCCAGAAAGCCTTAATCTTCGGGCACGTCCACCAAAGGTGGTAGAAAGTACCTTCAGTTTCTTTACATTTCCAACACTTATTGTCAGGCAAGTGATAGATTTTTGCTAGCTTGACTGGGGTCATATACCACCTATAGATCATTTTCATAATATTTTCCTTTAAAGCATTACAGGCCGTAAATTTTATACCTGTATTCCACAACCATTCCCAGTCAGCAAACATTATGTTATGACCGATGTCCTGTGCCCACTTAATCATAGCCGATTTAACTGTTTCATCTTGCGTATTCCATTTCAGCAGCAAATTGTACATTCTTGACAAGTTCTTAGTATTGGGTTCTAACAATTCAGTTTCTAGTTTTGATTTCTCCACCTGGAAGCCAATTTTCCTATCTTGTTTATAAACCTCCATTATTTGATAATAATGGAGCCAATCACGTACTTTAAGTTTCATTTTCTCATGACTCTGTAATTTCAATTTGTCTCCATCTTGTTCCAAAATTTCCCAATACTTTGGCCATTTGGCCTCCATTTTGGGCTTTTTGAGTGCCTTGGCCTCCAAGGGTGACAACCATCTAGGGGTTTTATTTTCTAACAAATCTTTATATCTTAACCAAACATTATACAGTGCTTTTCTGACAATATGATTCTTAAAGGCCCTATGCGCCTTAATTTTGTCATACCATAGATATGCATGCCAACCAAATGCATTATTGAAACCCTCCAAGTCCAAAATGTCTGTATTCTCGAGGAGCATCCAGTCTTTCAGCCAGCAGAACGCTGCTGCTTCATAATACAGTTTTAGGTCCGGCAGGGCAAATCCCCCTCTTTCTTTAGCATCTGTCAGGATTTTAAATTTAATTCTGGGCTTTTTGCCCTGCCAGACAAATTTCGATATGTCTTTCTGCCACCTCTTAAAACAATCCATCTTGTCGAGGATTTGCAAAGTTTGGAATAAAAATAGCATTTTAGGCAATACATTCATCTTGATAACTGCAATTCGGCCTAACATTGATAATTTCAAATTTGACCATATTTCTAAGTCTTTTTTAATTTCTGACCAACATTTTTCATAATTGTCCTTATACAAGTTCAAATTTTTAGATGTCAAGTAAACCCCTAGGTACCTATTTAAATGTTCTTGAAATAGATGATCTGCAACCTCAGAGTGTTGGGCCTGCCCTAGACCTGACAGATGTGGTTCGCTGTGGAAAGGATTCCCTGAGGGAAGTTTAAAAAGCACAGGGCTTACACAGTTGGTCCTGCTGTTCACTTGGAAGTAGAACTCACTGTAGGTAAGCATGCATAAGGTTGCAGCCTCAGTATGTAGATCCAAATTATGTAGATTCAAAATATGTGGCTACAAATTCAAGTTCTCAGAGGGGAACAAGAGAGGGGAGCTGTGGCATCACCCTGCCCACAGTTCCCCTTAATATTCAATGCATGGCTATAATGTGCTCTCTCTGTAGGATGACCCTTAACGTTGGTTCAGAAACTGCACAATTGGGCAGCCAGGATACTGAGCAGACTGGTGACAGAACACATATCACACCTGTGTTGAAGGTACTATTAGCTACAAAGCCCTCTGCTTCTTTTGAGGCTGGATTAAATAAAAAACAAAAACCCCATAATTTACATAATTTTTAAAATTTCAAATCCACCTTTTTTTGAAAATTTGCATTACAATAATTCACAAAATAGGTGCGCCTCTTAACAAATGTTGATTTATAAAACACACCGTTCCTCCTATAAAAACAAATGCATGAATCAATTCATTCATGTCGACTAATTGAAGACACTTCACTAGCCATTCCCTTAGAGATGTTGTTGTTAAAGTATACCCTGAGCAACTTGGTTTCCTGAAAGACTACCTTCCCTATAGAGACTCAGTAGATCACAGAGATCCTCAAGAGACCTTGCTGATAGTGCTGCAACCTGCCCATTTGGTAGCAGGACAAAAGTTAGCCTTCTCCTTAGCAGCTCCTACCCTCTGAAATGCCCTCCTTTTCTGCAATTTGGGTGGAATGGGTTATTGGGTGATTTCTGCTCTTACTGAAAACTCACCCTGTTTGCTCAGACTTTCCCCAACTATCAGCACTGACCAATTGTCTTTGGCATCTGCGATTCTGTTTTTGTTGTTGTTGTTTTTTGTACTTAATTTGTTTTAATGTCTTTTAAATTTTATCCTTGTACACTGTTGGAAGCAAGCTTTGTTAACGAGAAGCACATATAAGTATTAAATAAATAATACAATAAAATGGTGCTTCTGTATCTCCTGAGTTCCCCGCTGGGATATTCGGAAAGGAGATACAGACCATGCAACCAAGAAAATAAAGCAAATAGTTCATTAGTATTAATTGGCACCAAAATATTATGGGAGACGACAAGTTGAGCAGAGAAGCAGAAGAGTCTGATTTTTTAAAATACAGAAAGATAGATAGAATAGATAGATAGATAGATAGATAGATAGATAGATAGATAGATAGATAGATAGATGATAGAGATAGATAGATGATAGATAGATAGATAGATAGATAGATAGATAGATAGATGATAGATAGATAGATAGATAGATAGATAGATAGATAGATAGATAGAATAGATGGAAAGATATAGTTTTAGTGTACCAATGAGATTGTAGGTAAGACTAAGATAAATGTTTTGTGGTTGCAGACAATTTTGTTTTTGTTTTGCTTTCAGTAATAACTCTTAGATTCAGAAAGTCTTTTTTAAAAATTGCCATCAGGTCTGAAAGAAGATATACAAATAAAAGAACAAGGCTGTCAAAATAATTCAGTGTTCTTTCATAGTAAAGAGCTGAGTCAGCTGTCTTCAAGCCTACAGCCGCTAACCTGTAGGCAAAGTAGCAGGAATTGTAAAAGCACAGCACTTGCCCTGAACACATGTCCACTTAACACTCTACCCTCTGCTAGCTGCTGCTCTTGTCTATGTCCTCCCTCCTCACCTCTCCTTTTTCTTCTTCTTCTTTTAGCTCTGTCACCTCTCAGGACAGATCGGACAGATTTTTTTAGATCAGAAAATCGCAGCACAGGCGGCTTAATTTGTCCCAAAGAGATCTGAACGAGCCAAAACCATTCGGAACAAAAGCTTGCAAGTGACTGGGCAATACAAACAAAAGCCATCTGTGGGGGAGAAATTACATAAAACAGGATGGAGGAAAAAGAATACTTTTTAAAGGGGGGAAATACCCATTTCGATTTTTAAAATTTAAAATACTGTCTCTTTAAATAACTTTGTGTGCTATCCAACACTGCACATGCAGAATGCAATACTGCACAATGAACCTTTCTTAGGTTTAGTTCTGTGGTAAAATGAAAAGAGCTTTATACAAAACAAAGGTCAGAGCCACACCATACATTTAAAAGCACTCCTATGCACGTTCACAGTCATGGTTTCCCTCAAATAATAATAGAATCATAGAACTGTAGTGTTGGAAGGGATGACGAGGGCAATCTAGTCCAATCCCCTACAATCCAGGATTATTTTTGCCTACCGTGGGTTTCGAACCCACGACCCTGAAATCAAGAACCTCATGCTCTTACTGATCAAACTGTAAATTGTAAAGGGAGCTGAGGGTTGTTAGGAGACTTTTCACAGAGCCACAATTTTAAGAGGGCTTTAAATGTATTCTACGGATGCACGGGATATTGGTTTGCTGATGGGGAATTCAATGTACTTTGAAAGCTTTAATAACTGGAAACTGATCCAATGAAAAAGGTATTATCTTCGTTTGTATCAAAGGTAAAAATAATGATATTCTAGTGGTATCTAGTCAGAGAGGAATGACTAGCATGACACCAGGTGTGAATCACTGCTCAGGCACTTAGAAGTGCAATGCCAGAGGCCTTCCCAGATAATGAATTTCTCTTCATGGGGAGGGGGGCGAGTTGCGAGGGGCAGATCAGAATTAGGATTTACTTGGTGGTGTTGGCTTTTAATTATGTTGTTACCCCACTTCCTTTGTATCAGCCTTCAACTTGTCAAAGGCATCTTATTGCAGTGTCAGGGTAAGTAAACGCATAGTGTTAAAATGAAAGCAAAATGTTGTCAGTGCCAGTTTAGGGAAGGCACGCTAAAATGTCACAATGAAAAATGTCTTGACAGCCTTTCTGTGGCCATGCTACAATGTTGGACAAATGTGGCGATGTCAGTGCACATTATTAAACAAGGGATAATTAACACATCTTGTGTGTATAGAAATCTTTATATAAATTTTGTTTGTTTGTGCGCGCGCACATATGCACACATGCAGACCAGTCTTTGCCAAGCTGGCCATTCTGGCTGGGACTGATGGGAGCTGCAGGTCAGTGCATCCAGAGGGCATCAGGTGGACAAAGGCTGGTATAGACGAAAAGGCACAACGCAGCTTGAATTCTGCAACTAGAGATACAATCCCGGCTGCCATTAAAATTCTATTCTGATGCAACTTGGAGATTTTGGAAGACTGTGAGGAGAGACGTCCCATCCTCTTCTACCCAACTGCTTGCCTAGAGCGGACATGAATTTGTGGCTGCTGCAAAACCTTCCCCAGCTCTCTCCAATGCAAACTCTCACAACCCTGTTGAGCCCATAGGAAACTCGGCTTGGACTGTGTTGTTGGCCATGTAAAGACTCCACTCCATTTAAAATGTCCCATTTGCAGACTTTTCAAACAACCAGCCTGTCAGCCTACATGCATACCAAATCACAGCTTTCTAATTCTCTGTGAGAAGCATCAGTGAGGACAAAAGTTGCATTTTTATGTTTGCATCACACACACAACGCAAACGCAAACACACACAGGCGCAAGCATTTTCTTTCCATTGGAATTGGTCAATAGCTATTTTTCGTATCTCGTCTCATATCACAATTGCTCAAGTGGAGCCCAGTCAATAGTTTTATGAACTATTGCCCACTTCATAGGACATCAAGGAAATTACTTCCTCTTACGTGACCTTATCTAAACCAACTAAAACCAGAATTATGATCTAAGGGTATAAAAAGAGACAGGAGGTAATATGTCAGAGATATATGGAAGATGCAGAATTACTCTTCATGAAGCAGAGTGACTTCATCACTCACTGGAGACATGTGGTAGTTTCTAAATAAATAATGAGGAATCCTTGTTCGCTGCAGGAAGAGGAAGCAACAAAAAGAAGGGGGAAAACACCTTAAGCAGAGTATGTATTTATTACAATTATAGAAGATCTAATTCCAGAGAAAATGGCACATATCTGAAATGACAAAACAATACAGTGGACCCTCTAGTTACATACCGCTCTGGATAAGAAACTTTCGGGATATGAACACGGCAAACCTGGAAGTGTATACTTCCGGGTTTCGCCACGTGCGCTTGCACAGAAGCGTTCTGCGTGCTTTGTGCATGTGCAGAAGCACTCTGCGTGCTGTGCACATGCGCAGAAGCACTCAATCGCACTGTGTGCATACGCAGAAGTGGCACCTCTGCCTACAGACTTTTCGGGTTGCGGACGGACCCCCAGAACGAATTTAATTCGTATCCGGAGGGTCCACTGTAATTGAATTTAGCCAGCAGAGACTGAAAGTGCTTAAGTGTGATAGAAATGTTTATACATCAACTTAGATAGAACCAGTCATGGCAGCGCCAAAAACTGAGGACAATTCCATACATAACTTGGCAGTGTGATGACCGTGCATACACTGATGTTATTTGCGGTTCACAGAAAAAGCATATGGACAACCAACAGCTTTAAAAACCTACATATGCATGTGAGGGAGCTACAAACCAATGGAGGCTCTGGATATGTACAAAGGAGGTTATTGGTGTGTGCCTGTCATGCCAGGTGGTTAACAGCAAAATGAACAGGAGCAGCCCCAAAGATGCAGTCAAAAATAAACTCGTGGCAGGGGACTGAACTTTAAATAAGTAGCAACCATTAAATGCAATCAGGTTTTGAGGTGATGGGGAGGGGAGATTTTATCCCAAACAGCAAAACCTTTCATGCTCAAAGTTCAATAAACACCTGAGATTTTAATGTCTTGGCCTTCTTCGTAGACACTTCAGTTAGGGTCCTCGACAACAGGTCTCCCTATCAGGGTTTTTATCAAATATGCAAGGGCCAATTCCATACCAAAAAGAGAGAACAGTGATTATATACAACTGGAGCATTTATTATACTGACTTCCTCCGCGCTATGGGTCAACT
This sequence comes from Podarcis muralis, assembly GCF_964188315.1. Classification (NCBI taxonomy): domain Eukaryota; kingdom Metazoa; phylum Chordata; class Lepidosauria; order Squamata; family Lacertidae; genus Podarcis; species Podarcis muralis. Next base: position 104,478,869 of record NC_135655.1, on the reverse strand, counting down.
GGGTTTAATACGCATCAAAGCAAATTTATTTGTGTTGGTACTGGCCAGTGCTACCCATGTTCCTTAAGGGTGAATTCTCCCACACACAAAAAGGCTACATATATAATCAGGTAAAATCAGAATGATCAGATATCTTAATTTCCACCAGAATGCCTGGCAACAATGCGGGCCGGGCAAGGAGGGATTGAGGAAGGGGAGTTCCACTCAATACGTGAAACCATTCCAGCACCTTCCTTTTATTTCTCACTTCCAGAACCTAGACCTGGCTCTTTAAAGGCAGCTGTTGCAGGTAGCAGTTTCTACCACCAATGGGAACTCCTGCCTCTTACAGATACAACTACCACCCCAACTCTGCTCATCGGAGCAAAGATTATTGTAGTCACTTGGCCAGGCACAGAGGGAAGAGAGACATTGGGTTGGCCAGTAGGGTAGTGCCTTTTTCCACCCGCCTTGCTCCACCCTCCAGCCCGAGGAACCTTCAGAAAGGAGTTGCTGCCATGGGTATATGGGTCTTAATGAGCTGAACAGAGTGAAAGATTATGAGTCATGGGGTGTGGAGAGCGTGTGTATGAACTTAGCAGTGCAGAGTTTATTTTTCGGCTGCTATTTTCTTAATATTGCTAATATTGTTTTATAGATTCTAAACGCTGTATTGATTTGCTAAATCATATGACTTTTGCTCCAATCCTGATGTTTTAGCTTATTTTTTATTTCTTGCTTTGTTAACAGTGTTTTATAGATTGGTAATTGTTTTCACTGATTTGTTAATTATTCTATATGATTTACGCCAGGCATCCCCAAACTCGGGCCTCCAGCTGTCGTTGGACTACAATTCCCATCATCCCTGACCACTGGTCCTGTTAGCTAGGGATGATGGGAGTTGTAGTCCCAAAACAGCTGGAGGGCCAAGTTTGGGGATGCCTGATTTACGCTGTGTTTGTGATGTTCCATTATGTTCCACCAGGTTATTGCCATTTATTGTTTGTAAGCCGCTTTGAGGTTCTTTTGAATGAAAAGTGGCCTAGAAATGTAATAAATCAAACCAGAGGGGCATTTGGGGGTGGGGGGCTTGAGGCAGGATTTCAACCCTACTCTACCCCAATCAGGTTTTATCCCTGTACCACAATGAAGAAAGAAAACAAAGACACCTGGCTGGCTTTTATCCAATTCGTTATTTTTTTTAAAATTCGGGAAATAGCTAGGAGTCTTTCAAAGTTTCATGCACCAAAAAGAAAAAAAATCTGTCTCCCACAAGAGCATTTTTCTTTTCTTAGCAGTATCCATGACACCACCATGCCTACATTATGGAACAAGATACATATTAACTAATGGCCTACCATTAAGTTCGCATAAAACACACACATATAAATTACATGCTTCAATGGAACCTTGCCTCTGAAAAGCCATGACAAGCTGGGGAATACAGATGTATTTGTGGTGTAACGTGCAAATAATGTCACTTTCCTATAGAATAACGTGGGATCTTTTAAGGATAAAATGGGTTAAGAAGAGCCAACCCACATTTTGATTCTTGTGAAGAGGAGCAAGCATTTACTGTTCAGTTCTCCACCAAAATAATAATAATAATGCATAAACCAAATAAAGCCAGGACCATGGAAATTCACTCAGGTACTCGTAAATTTCCAACCTTAAACTCACAGCATACAAATAGATGAATCCAGCAAGTCAGAGAGCAAAGCCAATTTAATCTGTGGCTCCCCTGAGGTAAATGTAGTTCACAGTCCTGCCCCCACCCCAACCTCAGCCATAATCCCCGGTTCCTGGAGGAGAAAAAAAAGCACTGAAGTGAGGAAAATTCTACAGCAGGATATAATGATCCAAAATGACAGGGACAATAATGACAATGAATTTCATGTCTCCCAGTCATGTGCTGGGGATGCTTGACTGGGCTGACTTATACAATTAAATTGTTACAGGTACAGCAGGAGATGCAGTTATCATCTGCATGCTTTTGGGAACGGCGCCTCCAGCAACCGCGGTGCTATGGAATGTAGAGCCGGCCTTTTGTTAGGAATAAAAACAAGGAGTCCAGTAGGTATGTTTATATGTGTGGCTGCCCTCTGTGACTTTGGGGGGCAAGGAGAGGATGAGAGAGAAAGAGAGGTAGTTCAAACACGGAAGGGAGACTACACGGTGTTTATGAGGGCATTCGTGATTGAGGGGCATCAAGTTCGTTTTATTAAATTAAATTAAACTGATCTTCATTCTTCTTCTGAGGGATGAAATGCCACAAAAAGGTACTAGAAACAACAACTGCAAAGAACAGGTATCTCATAACACTGTGCACCAAGCAGAATATCAGCCGTAATTCATCAGGATACTTGAAATTTTAGACTTCCTTCTTCCACATACTATTTACACTAAACCACAGTAGTAAGAGCCCTTCAATTAAAAATAAAGATGCCACAATCCAATGGTAAATGATTCATTTCCCATATATTCCGCCACAAACAGGAAATCAGCTCTCCACATCTACAGCCATCCTCGCTGCAGGTAAGTGCAGGTTTCCCCCTAAAGAGCTCCAGTTTATAGGAATTATTCAAAATAATTCCGAGTCTCAGCACTGCCTTTAACTACCCATAACAGTTCCCTCGGTTTGCTGCTTCTTGCTACCCGTGGATTTGCACCGCCAAAGAGGTTGTCATATTTCCATTGTGAGGAGCGTGCTTCAAGGAACCTTTTCAATGGCAGCTTGTCACACTGTTTTCGTTTCCAAATGAGAAAAACGCTGGAAATTAAGCGTATGAAGTTTTAGAACTGCGCAAGTTCTCTACTGAGCTGTGCGCCCCCAATTATACACCTTGATAGCCTCGAAATTATAAATTAGTCAAAAGTAAAATTATAAACCTGTAACTTTTCATAATTCAGCGCACGCTGGAAAGACAACCATAGGAGGCTAGAAAGGGGAAAGTACTTATTCCACTGCTGACAGCTTAATGAATGTTCTTCAGGTTTTTCCCATTGATTTTTTGGTGCTTTTGTCCCCCTACATTAAAAAAAATCAAAAAAATCTTGTAGGGTTTACAATGAGCGAGAGTCTCACTTTTCAAAAGTGACATGACCACTCACCTCCCCCCCCCGACAATAATTAAGAAACTTTCTCCTATTCTAAACAGATATATGCAAATGTTTCGCATTTGTTAGTATGTCTTAAACCCCTTAAGTCTCAAATATATGCTTCTTCTAATTCTTATTTCTTTAAGAATGTGCGGGGCAGAGCTTACTAAAGGAGTTTGAACTGTTTTCATTTATTTTATATTAAATTGTAAATCATTTTGGGATGCCTCATGGGAAGTGATTCATGGATTAATAATAATAAGTTGCACTGGCTGAAATAAAATAGTGTCCGTGTGTGATCAGAATGGGCATCCTCTCATGCAACAGTGTTTTCTCTTCCTCTCCTCCCCCTGCAGTCCCCCCCCCTCCAAAGTAGAAGTCTGTTCCGCTGGCACACAAACCCCATTGAAACCCCAATGGAACTTATTTCTTAAAAGGCACATATAACAGTTTGTATGTGTGCCTACTCAGAAGTAAGCCCCATTGGTTTCTTTAGTACTTACTCCCTGGTAAATGTGTACAGGAATGCAGCCTTAGTATAGCAAATTAGAACTGTTTACAAAATGTTCCCAAGATTTTAAAAGATGTTATATACATATTGTCTAAAATCAATGTCTTCAAACATGCCTATGCTTCAACTAGAATCCTTAAAGGGAGTCTTTTAATAGAAGCATACAAGACCCTTGCCATTTAAATCAGCAAATGCTTTGTGTGAACGCCTAGTATTTATTTTTTAAGAGGTAATTTTTATTTCTAATAACCAAGTTGCGCATTGTTTCCCTAGCATCCTGCGTTACAGCTTCAAAACACTGAAATCAAATTCTCTCTGCTTCAAAAAAGAAACCGCTTAGAAATTCCTCTAGAAATCTCAGTGTTGGTTTTTCCATAGTGCCTCTTTACTAATTTTCCTTGAGCTACATAAATGAAACTGACAGATCACTGCTCAGATAGCAGCCACATTCCTCCCCCAAAATGTTGCCTTTTTGCTATTCAGCAGTATCTGAATACCAACAAATGCTAAATGAAGTCTGACATGTACCCCTAAGAAACAAACTTGTAAGTTGCAGCTTCAAAGGAAACCTTGAATAAATAGGACACATTGTGTACACCCAGGCTAACATCCAACATATGCTTAGGTTTCCTGATGCTTCTGCAGACCAAGAATAGCCCCTGGTAAAGTCTGCGATTTGCTGCTGCTGGTACATCCAACATTTATAATGTAGCTTTTTTTGTTGTTGTTGTTGCCTGTATAAACAAATTTAAAATGCAATTAAAGAAGGCTAGAGCAACAACAGCCTACAAAGCGAGAATATATGGTAGAAAATGAAATACTTGGCAGGTCACTGGTTTGATAAATAATTAGGGAATTAAGAGGGGGAGAGGAAGGAATGGAGATCTGGTACCCAATTTTGCATTTAAGTTCGTTTTTTAAAGGCAGGCATAAAAGTGTTTGAGCAAATGATCTGGCCGGGGGCGGGGGGGGGGAGAGAATAAACCCTTTCGTGGCTTGAATCTACCCAGTGTAAAAGAAGGGGACAATAGCTGCTGCGAGGCACTTCTCTTTGCAGCCAGTAGATGCTACTAACAACACAAATTATAACTTATGTCTTATAACGTCTAAGAAGCTGGAACAGATGGAAGAGAGTATAGAGGAGGCACAAAGGTGTCCCATCATCATATAAAGACTGGAAGGGTCCACACTCAGGTAATCAGAAACTGAAGGCCTCTGGGTCAAATCTAGCCCCTTGCAGATTCCCTAGTTGGCCATCAATGGGCAAGAGAGACTGTGGAGTGTGATCTGCGGCAACAGTATCAGAAATCAGCTTGGATAGCTCACTTGGATACAGCATGATGCTGATAGTGCCAAGGTTGCAAGTTCGAACCCCGTATGGGTCTGCTGTATTGGACTAGATCAGCCTTTCTCAACCTGTGGGTCCCCAGTTGTTGTTGGACTACAACTCCCATCACCCCTAGCTAGCAAGGCCAGAGCTCAGGGGTGATGGGAGTTGTAGTCCAACAACATCTGGGGACCCACAGGTTGAGAACCACTGGACTAGATGATCCTTAGGGTTCCTTCCATCTGTACAATTCTATGACACCAGGTAATATAAGGGTGTGGGAAGCAGTCAGGGCCTTGGCCCACTCCTAACTTCACTCTCAAAGCAACCCTCCAAGAAAGATGGTTACCAAACACTTTTTTTTTTACAAAGGCAAGAGCTGCTACTTCATTGGCACTTTCTAAAATTCCACATTTTATTTGAGCAAGTGCCTAGTTCTCAGTACCAAATCATGATAACGTGGCTGGGGCATGCTAAACGCAGCTACCAGGTTTGAAGGATGCCAGCACAATGGCCTTCCGCTGTCCCAGCATAAACAATGGGCAAACAGAGTCGAGTTTGCATGACCTTTATTTTTTATTTAAAATAATCTTCTTTTATCTTCGGCAAAACCTTCCACGATAGCTAAAATCCAAAGTGGTGTGTGTTTTTAGTAAAAAGTGGTTTCTTTTATTTCTTTGTTTTGTTTCCGCCTGGGCATAGAGCCAATAAGTTTGCTGAATCACTTAGCACGCCACACTCAACCCACGGCTGTGGCAATTTGCACGCATCACAAACAATTTGTGTGTCCCGCTTCCTATGTTCACAAGCCAGGCTGTGGGGGGAGGGATGGCTGGCCACCCACAGAGCAATCCTGCAATTTTGGTCTTAGCATTTTCAGCCCAGGAGAAGGGACCTGAAGAAATTTCTTCTATTTGTTTGATTGACTCCTCACCCAAAGCTTGATCCCTGTGGGTGGGTGAGGCCAGAGGCAAAAGTTCATGAAGAAACCAATGTCTACAGCAGAAACATTGCAGCCATGCAAAAAAAGGAGGGGCACAGAACCAAACTGGTGAGGTGTAGCCCGGAGACAGTACCAGAGGCAAGATAGAGAGTCCCCACCCCTCTTCTGAATGTTAATACAGTGGTACCTCGGGTTAAGTACTTAATTCGTTCCGGAGGTCCGTACTTAACCTGAAACTGTTCTTAACCTGAAGCACCACTTTAGCTAATGGGGCCTCCTGCTGCTGCCGTGCCGCCGGAGCACGATTTCTGTTCTCAACCTGAAACAAAGTTCTTAACCTGAAGCACTATTTCTGGGTTAGCGGAGTATGTAACCTGAAGCGTATGTAACCTGAGGTACCACTGTAGTAAACTTTGGGAAATACACTCATGGTTCAGGTTTACAGAAGGCAACTGAAAGCAGAAGGTAGATCAGAAGAGAGGGATGCAATAAACAGGGAGCTGAGACAAACAGAAAGAGGAAACAGGGATAGACCAAGGGTGTTAGAGCTGGGGTCAAAAGAAAAGGGCATTAAAGCAGGAAGGCATCGATTCCTACCAGTTGCTGCTACCCCACTGATAAGCAACTAATTCTTGGTTCACACTAATCAAGATTCAGGAGGTTATTCCCTCCTGAGGCAACAGTCCAGGCCTAGATGATCAACAAATTCCAGAGCCAAGCTCCCACACACTGTGCAGGAGAGTAACAACTATCAATATCTGGACATTATTTTTTGCTGGTCGGGGTGAGTGTGGGGGTGGCTAGATTCATATGATCAGCAGCCATGTGCTGCACATGTAGCTTATAGGAACGTGGGCATCTACAGCTTTCAACCAGTTCAGCAGACAAGGCTGGTTTACAAAGCATGGTTTACAAAGGCCAGAACACGCATGGACCAAGTGCACTCCTTCCTTTCTCTCCTCTGCTCCCCTGGCTTCAGCACTTTGATCCTGGCTCCTCCTAAATTTGGAACTGTGGTTCAATGCTGGCTTACTAAGATGTGAGGCAGTGCATGCTTTCTCTAAAAAAGGATCACATCTGGCAAGCCAGCCAGTTGCAAAACCTGGTCTTTTAGGGGAAAGAGCAACCGCCTGCTTGCCCTCATCTATCCCAAAACTGCCACCAGACATCTGTTCAAGGTTTCCACAGCCTCTATGTATCTAGCAGCTGGAACAAGAGGAAGAACTGAGTGTCGCTGTAATGGTTCTAGGGGTTGCTTGTGCGTAAATCGGCGCCACCCTTGGTTGGTTGCCTTAGTGAACCCTTTCTGTCGCTGGCAGAATCCGTTAGTGGGCGTTTCTTGAACTTCTTCCAGCATAAAAGCTCTTTGACGCCTAGTCTCTGCCAACTTTCCCTGCGCGGAAGCCTTCTGCACAGGGAGGGTGTGGGCATCGAGGACCCGTGCTCTCCCCACTGGTCCCCGGTGAGGAGTCTTGGAGCCACCTCGCCGATTCCCCCATCTGCCCCCCTTCTCCACTGGTGCTACGCTGATTTCCTTCCCCAGAAGACGTGCTGCTTCTCTCCCTCCCGGGACGCTCTCCAGCATCCCTCTGGAGCCCTCCCTCTCCCTCTGGCTCCGATGGCAGTTCCCTGACAGTCGCCTGCATACTGACATTTCCGTTCAAATCTCTGAATGACTTCTTCTAGCAATTTTATGTAGATATTAAAGAGCACGGTGGATGATTTGGACTTTTGAGGTGCCACAAAGGCTAGTAGTGGCCATGAAAATGGAACAGACGTCTTTTGGCACTGTCTGGTCTATTTATCCCATCAGAGAAGACCACAGCCACCTCCTAATGATATTGATAAGATGCTGAGTGGTCCAGGAGATGCCCAGTGCAAGTCATCCATCCAGGAAACAAAATCAGGCCAAAAGTCAGACAGAAGTATTATAAAACCAAACAAAGAGCAGGATTTTCTAGGCCTACTATTTAAGGTTCTTTTAACCAGAGATGCCAAGGGACTTTCTGTGGACAAAGCATCTCTCATTACCATTGAGCTAATGCCCCCTGCCCAATATTAGAGGTTATCTTGCTCTTAACGAGCAATCAAATCCTGAAAAAAAATTAACTTCCCAGTTTCTCTAGTTAAGTAATAGCAGACAATTGCTATGAAAACACAGAGAGATGCAATACTGGATCTCTGCTCTGCTTGTAAATCACTTCAACTCACCAACCAAACTGAGCTTCAAACCATTTGATGAAAAATCTAGCCTCAAAACAGATTTTGCTTGCTCATTATTGACATGACAACAATCTTACTAGATCTCTGACTGCCCAAACAAAAAGCACACAGCAGCCAATGCTGTTCTTGCGGCTTAAGAGACTCATACTTTTATAAGCATTTCAGACTCCTTGTTTATAAAATGAGATTTGGCACAGGCTATTTTAGTTAAGAGAAAATTAGTGTTCGAGTTTTGAATTCATGCTGTGAGCCCCCACAATTTCCTTAAATCTTCCATAGGGAAAGAGAAAAAAATTTAAGTGCCCAAAAGGAAAGCAAAGGGGACTGCTCTTAATTCAAGTTCTTTCTGGTAAGAAAGAGAGAAGCAAGGGAAAGGTTGGTACTCTTAAACAGAACAAACCAAGAACCATCACTGCTTATTTCAGATTACTGATGCTGCAATGCTTCTCACTGAAAATTGATAGTATCTGTTACAGAACTCTACTCTACAGTTTAGGATGCAGACTCGGGATAACTCAAGTCAGATGGAGAAGCACAGATTGACCCAATTTGCATTTCCGCTCAGTCCACAATGAAGCCATTGTATGACTGTTTCGCTACGCAGCCAAATCACAGCTCATCCCACATTTAATGTGCCATTGCAAAGCTTCCCAAAAGGGGGCTGGCAATACAGCACCAGATTTGTGGAGAGTGGGATCTGGCTGCATAGTGAAGCATCAGGCAGCCTTCGTGCTTCAATGTGTGCGCATCTTATTCATGAACATTCGGAGAGACATCCTGCTAGCGCAAAGATGGCTTGCTGGCTACATGGGGGGCTTTTTAAAAGAAAGAAAATGCAAGGTTATACACTCTTGCCCCTAACAGTGTGGCGGGGGGTGAGGAAGTTCCCATAAAAACACCCAGTGAGGAAAAACTGATAACAAAAAGCATTTTGTGGGTCTTACAAAGACAAGAAATTCACAGTCGAGGCTGGCCTTTAGTACGTAGGAATGGCAGAGAGCTATCAGAAAGTAGTTATGTGGGCACCCTGCTGTGGAAATAGTTGCATTCCAACATCACAAACTGAATTTCTTGGCTTTTAGTAATCTCTGAACACATTTGGTAGAGGCTGCTTCCCCCCATCGCTTTATTAAAATGTATGCAGGTTCAACTCCAATTCAATGTGCATGTAACATTTCATTTTGTGCCCAAAAATGCAGATGGGATGCTCTTGAAGAGTCATCCAAGTTTAGTGAAAGAAGCTACTGAAGAGTTCTTTGCTCAAGAAACTCACTGGCGGCTGGCTAACCGCACCTCCTTGATCCTGGCTGTTGGGCTGACACGTCTACCATAACTGCCACACATTTACTACTGGTGCCCTCACACGTGGCGTCGCTCAGGAATTCTGACACACCTAAAAATTGGTGCAGGGGTTAAAATCACTGCAGTTTCGAAAGGTTCGGTCTGCCATATTGACTCAAAATGGTGTCCAAATGTTTCCAAACAAATGGAAACCTGTCCCTTCACCTCAGGCACCTTCATACAAAATGCAATCACAATATTGTAAAGAAGTGTCCAAATGCATAGGGAACAAACATCTTTCCAAAACCTATGGCAGATGCGGAGGCTTTGTGGATGGAAACACAAAGAAGTCCACTTACAGGGGAGCAGACTTGGAGAGCCACAAAACTCAGAAAGCACAAGTTTACTCTACAGATGGCAGATATGCAACATATACTGTCCTCTTTTCATTAAAATCACAGGGCTGGTTCATATATGCATGCACTTAAATGCAGTTAAATGCATTTGAGTTGACGCTGGAAGATATGGAAAGTTCTGACAGGAAATGTTAGATCTGTGGTGGCCCCATCACCCACAGATGCCAGTTATAAACATATACAGTATATCTGTCTATGAGTTAAGAACATGTACATATGAACATGCCCTGGAATCACAGAAATGAAATGCATTAGAAGAGCCATTTGGTCCAATCCCTTGGCACACTTCCTAGTGGATGATGAAGGGCCATCAACCACCCATGACTCAGCCTAGAAGAAGGCATGCTGCTGGAGAGTAGCTGCATAGGAACGAGCTCCACACAAGTGAATCAAGCAAGCAAACCAATTAATGAAGAAGCAACGGTCTCTGTTTCAGACTAATGTTTTAGTTTTTTAAAAAATAAATAAAAGCTGTTAGGTAGTTAAGAGAACATACCATCATAGTAGACAATGGCACCTACAAGTTTGTCCTTCCGCAACATAGGAAAGAGTTCCAGGGCTTTTGATTTGCTAAGTACGTAGCTGCTTTTCAGACACTGGCTTCCTGCTACGAGGTCATAGAGTTTAATTCCCACCCAGTAGTACGGCAGCTGCCACCACCTACGAGAGGAGACAGAGGGAGGGAGATAAATCAAGGAGCACCATTTCACATGCCTGGTTTCTATTGCACAGTCTTTCAGTAAGGATACTGCAAACCACAACTATATTTCTGAAGAGTCAAAAGAACCAGAGTGGGTTTGATGTGTGTGGGGGAAGTCCCATTCTCGCCTCTCTGCTTCCATGAAGCGAAGTGTGTAACTTCTACAGGTCAATTCTGAAGCCTAACATATCTTAGAGGGTTGGTGCAAGGACAAAACACTGCGTGAGGACACTGCAAGACATTTTATTTCTTGGGCTGCTGCTCTGTTTGGTTTTGTGATTGTTTTATTGCATTTTATGGTCCTTATTCTGAACCACCTTGAACTTCTGTAAGGTGGATGGTTTTAAAAAAAATCAAGACTGTGAATTACAAACCAGAATATATCCACTCCAATTCTCACATGAATCACACACTTATTAAGTGGCCTTAGGCCACTATTTTTTCAGCCTCACATCATAGCCCCAAACTTGGTCCCCTTACAATAGCCAAAGTAAGACATGAAGAAGAACACCAGAAGAACATTCAGGAACAGAGTTTTAGAATCCCCTCTCATGTCCCTCTCAGAGTTAATGGCCCTTTCACCTTCCTCTGACTGAGAGGGTGTCCCCAGTTACATCTCCAGCCCCTCTGTCCTGCAAAATTGGACAAAGGTCCTTTTAAAAAGCTTCCCTCTGGAATTTGTATTCTCAAAAGGCGAGACATCCGCAACTGCAATGGTGAAATTTTTACCTCCACAATCAAAGATGCAAGCCTGTCACAAACTGAAGAACATAATTAAGGGGAAAACATGTTAAAATTCATTCCCAGTGACCCAGATTGAACAACCACCCTAAATGAAGCAAATTCAGAACAAACATCAAGTGACTTACTTGTAAACAGGAAGCATTATAGGCAGAGGAGAAGATAAATGAGGTGCAATCTCAAGCAGGTTGGCACGTTCATGCAGGGCTTCTTTCACCATTCTGTACTAAAAAAATTACAACACAGAATAGATTCTTGATTATGTTGCCAGAGAGCATTCTTCCACAGCAATTCTGTCTATCCTCTCACAAGCACCTTAGCTCAAAAGACTACATTTTCTCTAGGAATGTAAACTAGTAAGGATCTAGCGAACTGGGAAAAAGGGACCAGGATGGGCTACAACAATATAATCAAACATTTAAGCTAATTCCCTCTGTTGTTTGTGTCCCAAAAGGGTTTACTCCCTTAACACAGTTTGCAGATGTGTTCAGAGAGATATTACTGAAGCACGTGAGCAAATTAGCAGCAATGATTCAGCAAGAATTACCTTCGAAAGAAGAATGGCAGATGAAACTGATGGATTATGCAGAGATGGTGAAATTGACGGCAAAGATCAGAAACCAGGAAGATCAAGTATTTGAAAAAGATTGGAATAAATTTTTATATTATCTAAAAGACCACTGTAAACACTTAAAATTACTGGCAGGAATGTGAAGAGCTTGTAATGTGAAATGTTTATTATATGCTTTTTCTTTTATTTTTGAATAATCAGGAGTTGGTAATACAAAAATAAGCAGTCAATTCTTATTAAAGTAGAAACCCATGAAGGGAGGGAGGGAGGTCTGATGATCTAAGTTAAATAGTAAAAATGTGACATGGACTATTGGTGTAAAAATTGTGGAAACAATAAAAAAAATAAAAAATAAAACAGCAACGACTCAGCAAACCAATGTTATACTGTAGGAAGAGCCTTTTGCATTCTGAATTTGCAATCTGTCAAAATTTAGAACACCTGAGACAAAATTACAAAAATCTTTCTCTGGGGTGCAAAGAACAAGTTATGTCACCCAAGTGTTCCCAGCTACCCCAACAAGGAAACCTATCAACGATTATCATATGCTGTGTGATGATATAAGGTAAAGGTAAAGGGACCCCTGACCGAGGGAGCCAGCGTACAGCTTCTGGGTCATGTGGCCAGCACGACTAAGCCACATCTGGAGAACCAGAGGAGCACACGGAAACACTGTTTACCTTCCTGCTGGAGCAGTACCTATTTATCTACTTGCACTTTGTGCTTTCGAACTGCTAGGTTGGCAGGAGCAGGGACCGAGCAATGGGAGCTCACCCAGTCGCAGGGATTCGAACCACCAACCTTCTGATCGACAAGCCCTACGCTCTGTGGTTTAACCTACAGTGCAACCCGCGTCCCTGTGTGATAATATAGAGGACATAAAAACATTATTGGCACTGAAAACGAGATGCCAGAAGGAAGTGTCTTTAAGTTTCCTGTGCTCAAAAGCATATAGCTCAAACAAATCAATGACGAGGTGCTTAAAATTAAAATCTGTCAATCCCCATTTTGACAGGGAAGCATAGTGCATGCTTGTCCCAAGCTTGAGACCTGTCTGTCTGTGCCCATGCTACACCACTGACCTTAACCCTAGCATGCGTATCAAAAGATAGCAGCCACCTGATTCTTCAGGAAAGGAGCAATCTGACCTCTCCTTACAGATGCTCAGGTTCTATAAATAAAGTTGGCAAACAGCAACAACTTCACAGATATGGAGCATGTGCACTCAGATGGTAGGTGCATGTCAGTTAGGGTGGGTAGGGAGTCTGAGAATAACTGGGCTTCCTGACGGATGCCCTCAAGGGGCAAACTGGCAGCCAAATACACATGTGGATTCATTTTTGCACAGGAAAAACTGATCAAACATTTTTTACTACCCACTGATGACAATTTGGTAGGGACAACCAGCACCAAAAAAGTTGTTTCAGACTGCTGGCTGGTGATCCCTGACATGAATGATAGGGGCGCACCAATGAGAAGCACAGAATGTGAAGTCTTATGGCTTCCTGTTTTGGGACACGACACCCACCGAGGAACTGAGGGTTCTCAGCTAACTCCTCTGTCGCCTTCTGCTTGAGCTACACAACACCTATTCTGTTATGAAGATACCCCTTTAGACACACACCCCAACGGCAAGTACGAACTGTGGAATTCTAACACATATTTATCCCTCAATGATCGCTGTCAGACATACGGATGGGTATAGGAAGCATGCAGGATAGAGCCCATTGCACAGAGAGGCCAAAGGGGATTAGATGTGCCGCACATCAACTGATTCCCTTGAAACAAATAAATGCACCGTGTCTATAGTTCCAATCTTGAAGGCCTTAAAACCTTTTCTCTGCCCCTTTACAATCCTACCAAAGTAATCAAGATGCAATTATTTAAAATCAGCAAAATAAGCACCATGCCTTAATCTGCATAGTCTGTGAGAACCTAAATGTACATACTTCCTAGACTGTAGCACTTCAAAACGCAGAAGATGAATTATTTCTTAGATTACACAAACTGTCAAAAAATTTCTTGCATGCAGAAAGCTACTCTGATGAGAAGGAGGATTCTAAATGTACCATCAGTTCTAGGAATACTAGACACTCATTTCAAATGCACTGTGAACTATGGGCTGGGCTTAAGGACCTGAAGTTTACTATAGATAATTCTAAAAGTTTGTTGCTGGAGTTTAAGATGATGATGATGATTTTCTCACCTCCACCCCGCCCCTATGTATTTCTTCCCTGGCTCCTCAATTCCACCTGTGTTCTCTGCTTGTAAAGACAGGTTTACTACAGTTACAAAAGCCCCCCCCCCCCAATCTGTTTCATTCATATTGAGATTTTACACCAATATATTGTTTTTCATTGTAGAAATCTCAGTGTGTAACTGTCTCCGTTTGTCTTCAGATTCTGACTGGAGGTAACTGCAAACTCTACAAAGGCCACCAAAAATGCATTTTTTAAAATGTATACTTTGGTTTCCCCATGTTTTAAGGGAAATAGTCCCATTTAGATTTGTCATAAATTAAATATTAAGTGCTGCCATTATTTTTTTCCTGAATCCACCCTGCATACAGAATGCTTTGCCTAATGTCTGTGGCAAGCAACAGAAGAATGTATTCAAAACCCGAGGTATATTAAAAACCATAAATGTGAGAACAAATTTAATTAGAAGAGGAGGAGGGAAATCAGCTAGACAGGTCTTTGCTTTACAGCTACTACCATAAAACAATTACCTGGTCAAAATCCAACTTCATGATGGCCGTCTGAAGATATCTCACTCCGCCATGGATCAATTTAGTGCTTCTGCTGCTGGTCCCCGATGAGAAATCATCTCTTTCTACAAGGGCTGTTGTTAGGCCTGCGTAACCAGAAAACCAAATTAACTTCTTAAATTACACAATTTGTATGTAATTCATTAAAGACCCTTCTCTAGGGTAGAGACAACCGCAAGAAAAATTACACTGAACATGGATGAATTTGTATTCAACGCACACAGCGCCAGCTCTTTGGCCATGAAGAGTAGCTGCTTCTTCAGGGAAATCTTTGGGAAAAGAAGTGATACAGGAAAATAAGTACTGTATTAGTACTTAGGAAGGTAAGTACTATATTAGTTAGGAAAAAAATGTGTGAAGAGCACCAAGGATTCTGTAAACAAACCAAAATCTAATTTCTTCTCTCTCATTTCTGTAATACACAAGAATACTGAAACACCTTAGCACAATGCTAAGGCTACAATCCTATAGGCCAGAGGGTTTCAACCTTTTTGAGTCCACGGCTCCTTGTGGGGAAACGCGCTCCGAGCCTCAGAACTCAATTATATCACCCCTTGCCTTCAGAGCCAGCAGCCCCTCACCACTTTTCGGACACCCTCCCTTGTAGAGTGTTCCCTCAGCCTCCTGTCCTCTTCTCTCCCCTGGCCAGCCCCAGAGGCACCATTTGCCTGGGGAACTTGAAGCCAGGGCTGCTGCAATGAAGAGCCATGCAAGCCTTTGGAAGGCATTGATGCAAAAGGGCATCAGAGGAGGGAGGGAAGGGAAGAGGGACAGAGACCGGTATTGCCCATGGCACCCCTGACCATCATTCAAGATGCCCCATGGTGCCATGGCACACTGGTTAAAAACCACTGCTGTAGGCATTTCCCTAGAAGTAAGTCCCACTGAACTCAGTAGGGCTTCCTTTTGAACAGGTGCTTCCAGGACTGCACTCTAAATAAGATTAAAGTTGGACTGTGCACAGCACTCCAGCCAGGACCCCAGTTTATCATTATGTTTGCATGCTTAAAATTGCTAACTACGAGGGCAGCAATATTTAATTAGCTTAAATAACTAATCAACTTCAGCTTTAGTTGAGGGCAAATTTTAAGATATCAAAATTAAGGACACAGTTATTTGTTTGTTTTTAGGCTGCTTGAATTATTTGCTTTACTGCAAGAAGGAATGGAAATGACAGATTTTAATGGTGGCCTTTCCTTTTAGCAATGAGTGATTATTAAATTAATACAATGAAGTTAACAAACATCTATTTTACTCTTCCTTCAATATATCAAAAAGGCACCTGTTTTAAAGTTTCAGTAACATGAAATATGTTATTTACATCTTTATAATTTAAAAGCCAATGGATTAATCAATAAAAATCCTGCTATCACTCGACAGTTAGAATCATAGAATCATAGAATCATAGAATCATAGAATCATAGAGTTGGAAGAGACCACAAGGGCCATCGAGTCCAACCCCCTGCCAAGCAGGAAACACCATCAGAGCACTCCTGACATATGGTTGTCAAGCCTCTGCTTAAAGACCTCCAAAGAAGGAGACTCCACCACACTCCTTGGCAGCAAATTCCACTGTCGAACAGCTCTTACTGTCAGGAAGTTCTTCCTAATGTTTAGGTGGAATCTTCTTTCTTGTAGTTTGGATCCATTGCTCCGTGTCCGCTTCTCTGGAGCAGCAGAAAACAGCCTTTCTCCCTCCTCTATGTGACATCCTTTTATATATTTGAACATGGCTATCATATCACCCCTTAACCTCCTCTTCTCCAGGCTAAACATGCCCAGCTCCCTTAGCCGTTCCTCATAAGGCATCATTTCCAGGCCTTTGACCATTTTGGTTGCCCTCCTCTGGACACGTTCCAGTTTGTCAGTGTCCTTCTTGAACTGTGGTGCCCAGAACTGGACACAGTACTCCAGGTGAGGTCTGACCAGAGCAGAATACAGTGGCACTATTACTTCCCTTGATCTAGATGCTATACTCCTATTGATGAGGCCCAGAATTGCATTGGCTTTTTTAGCTGCCGCGTCACACTGTTGGCTCATGTCAAGTTTGTGGTCAACCAAGACTCCTAGATCCTTTTCACATGTACTGCTCTCAAGCCAGGTGTCACCCATCTTGTATTTGTGCCTCTCATTTTTTTTGCCCAAGTGCAATACTTTACATTTCTCCCTGTTAAAATTCATCTTGTTTGTTTTGGCCCAGTTCTCTAATCTGTCAAGGTCGTTTTGAAGTGTGATCCTGTCCTCTGGGGTGTTAGCCACCCCTCCCAGTTTGGTGTCATCTGCAAATTTGATCAGGATGCCCTTGAGTCCATCATCCAAGTCGTTGATAAAGATGTTGAATAAGACCGGGCCCAAGACAGAACCCTGTGGCACCCCACTAGTCACTCTTCTCCAGGATGAAGAGAAACCATTGATGAGCACCCTTTGGGTTCGGTCAGTCAGCCAGTTACAAATCCACTGAGTGGTAGCATAGTCAAGACCGCATTTTACCAGCTTCTTTACAAGAATATCATGGGGCACCTTGTCAAATGCCTTGCTGAAATCAAGGTAGACTACATCCACTGCGTTCCCTTCATCTACCAGGTTTGTAATTCTGTCAAAAAACGAGATCAGGTTAGTCTGACATGACTTATTTTTCAGAAATCCATGCTGACTATTGGTGATCACAGCATTCCTTTCTAGGTGTTCACAGACTGTTTGCTTAATGATCTGCTCCAGAATCTTCCCTGGTATTGATGTCAGACTGACTGGGCGGTAATTATTTGGGTCCTCTCTTTTCCCCTTTTTGAAAATAGGGACAACATTTGCCCTCCTCCAGTCTGCCGGGACTTCACCTGTTCTCCAGGAATTCTCAAAGATGACTGCCAGTGGTTCTGAAATCACATCTGCCAGTTCTTTTAATACTCTTGGATGCAGTTCATCTGGCCCTGGAGACTTGAATACATCTAGACTAGCCAAGTATTCTTGTACTATCTCCTTAGTTATTCTGGGCTGTGTTTCCTCTGCTAAATCATTTGCTCCAAATTCTTCAGGTCGGGCATTGTTTTCTTTATCGGAGAAGACTGAGGCAAAGAAGGCATTGAGGAGTTCAGCCCTTTCTGTGTCCCCAGTTATTATCACAGAGATTAGTTATCCTGCAATACACCTCATCTACCTTTTTGTATACACAATAAAAGTAGCAAAAGTGAACGAAAAGAAAAAGATGGAGGCAAAACTAGGGTTTCTCTCTTTTCTTTCTGCCATACACACATGGAGGAGGAATGGATTCCACTTGAAGGAGAAGAGGGTTATCCTGAATATTTAAGGTCAGAGGTGGGCTGACTTCAGACCTATGCAGTCAACTTTTCTTTTTTTCCTTTTCTAGTAGTGAAGAAATATATGCTTAATCTGCAGAACAAGGGCATTCAGCTAACTTGTTCTGTCAGCGCAAGGATTTCAACTTGCACAGTAGAACTTTCCTCCCTCTAGTAAAGGTAAAGGTACCCCTGCCCGTACGGGCCAGTCTTGCCAGACTCTAGGGTTGTGTGCTCATCTCACTCTATAGGCCGGGAGCCAGTGCTGTCCGCAGACACTTCCGGGTCACGTGGCCAGCGTGACATCGCTGCTCTGGCAGGCCAGCGCAGCACACGGAACACCGTTTACCTTCCCGCTAGTAAGCGGTCCCTATTTATCTACTTGCACCCGAAGGTGCTTTCGAACTGCTAGGTTGGCAGGCGCTGGGACCGAACGACAGGAGCGCACCCTGCCGCAGGGATTCGAACCGCCGACCTTTCGATCGGCAAGTCCTAGGTGCTGAGGCTTTAACCCACAGCGCCACCTGCGTCCCTCTACATGCCCCTAAATCTATTCTGAGGGCTCCCCTAACTTTCCAGAGCAGATTCGGGTACGGTCCAGGGGACACCCAGGGAGAAGGGGGTGGGAGATCTGTTGTGCAAACAGAAATTATCGAGCAGATGAAACAAGGGGTTAGTTTAACCTCCAGTGTGTTAGTAAAACTGAATTACTGTGTCGAGAAATGATGCATGTCTAAAAAGCGCATCACCAACATAAAAAGTTTGGAAATCTTTGCAATAGACATACTTTATGCCATAGAATCCCAACTACACATTCCTGCCCAAGTGCTCTGCTGGTTAACGGTCCAATTGTATTATTTCCAAGAATCTGAGCAAACCAGCAGCTACATAGTACACTACAAATTGGCCAATGATTGAAGGCTTGCTGGGGGCTCCTTGCACTAGTGCATAAATAAAAAAGGCTAATCGCCTCATTCCTACTTCCAGAGGAAAACCCGACAGAGGACAATCACAAATAAGAAAACCAGTTGTAAGCAGAAGTGACCATTAGAAGTAGCTGAGATTTATGAATGAAACTCAAAGGCCGATTTCATGAAATTGTTGCCAATGGTTTTGTTGTTTATTGTATGCCACCCTGAGGTCTTAAAGAGTGAGATATAACTATTGAAAATAAAATAATCAATTAAAAGGACATGGACATCTTTTCCCTAAAAGCAGTCATGGGGAGAAGTGAGCCAGCATGGTGTAGTGGTTAACAGCGGTGGACTTGTACTCTGGTGAACTGGGTTCGCATCTCCGCTCCTCCACATGCAGCTGCTGGGTGACCTTGGGCTAGTCACACTTCTTTGAAGTCTCTCAGCCCCACTCACCTCACAGAGTGTTTGTTGTGGGGGAGGAAGGGAAAGGAGATTGTTAGCCGCTTTGAGACTCCTTCGGGTAGTGATAAAGTGGGATATCAAATCCATATTCTTCTTATTTGCATCAGGACCACTGTACTGGGAGATGTGGAAATTGAAACTTTAGAAGGTGCCATTTCCCCATTTAAATTCCCCCCTCCTAAAGCTCCAATTAGCCATAAAAGTGGCTGGAGGGAGAAGAGACACAACATACTTGTGTTTTCCCTGCTTCAGGGTTTTTGGGTACAATAAGAAAAATGTTGCAGAGGGAAAAAGTTAACACTACCCCCCAGCGCCAAATGATGCAGCTCTGATTCCTTCAGGCCCTTGAACTGATTTAAGAAAAAAAGGGGGGGTGTCATGAGATCTAATCATTTAGTTTGATGCTAAGAAAATTCCAAAATGTTAGGGGGGTTATTGCAACATTGAAACTGATATGTTGCCCCTTCAGCTTCTAGCATGGATTAGCTAAAAGTGAAAATGTATATATTACAGACAACAGGTTACTGGATGAAATGAACTGCACCCCAAGATCCAAACAGGCAATTTGCTAACAGGTAACTTTGGTGCCAAGATCAGTTGAACTTTCAGGTATATTTTCAAAAACCAAAAAGGTTGACTTAAATAAACACTGAGGAAGAAGTTGCACATAACAACCATTCACACCAATTTTAACTTCCGGGGGGGGGGGGGGGAGGAGGTTGAACCATTAGTAATTGCAGTGTGAAATACATGAATTATCAGGAGATGACGATCAGCCACAGGCAGACAAACACAGACCATTACTTGCCTGTTTCATAAAACGTAGTAATTCACAAAATAAATCCAATTAAGATAAGCACCTAGAGGACTGGAAACTGCAGTCTCCAGGGGGAGGTAAATCATAGCGATATAGGAATCTTTTTTTATATAGCAATCCTTTTAAAACTAAAAGAAAGTAGTAAGTTCTGCTGATGTTGCAACTTTTTAACAGTCAGTGCTCTCTCTTCCCTGTGGCAGTTTCTCAAAAGTGCGCAAGAAAGAAAACAGGAAGGAAGGAAGAATGAATGAAAACAAGTACAACGAGATTCTTGCAGAGGTTGCTGAAGAGAGCAGCATGACTGTGCATATCCAAGGAGGAAATGCAGATGATCCAACACCGTGAGCTCTCCTTTCACCAGCATCACCTTAAGGATTTTGCAGAGCTTTATTTCAAAAGTCTAGTGTAACAACTACATTAGCCTCTCTTGGTCTCCCTAAACTTTCATGTCCTTAAAAAAAAAATCTAATTATTCCCAGCAACTTTAGAAGATCAGAGCAATTTATTTTTGTCAAATGTGACTGAAGATTAATGGATACAATCAGGAATAATTTGGCAAAAACGTATCAAAACACAGAGAAAGCAGAATTTGTTAAGTGAAGCATCAAACTTAATATGAGTGCAAATCCCGTGAATGAAGAGCAACAATACACAATTCATTAACCAAATGCCTATGATTATTTCACACTTCAGAAAACTACCAATACAATCAAAATATATAGGAAGAAAAGGATAAATACAGATTAGTTCAGAGTTGTTTTCACATCTAGTTCTACCAAGGTGGCCAAAAAGAAACACCCCCAAATCTTAAAATACATTGGGAAGCTTGATTTAAAATAAAATAAAATAAAACGTTTCAAGTGGTGGTTTTGGGGGGGAGGTGGGGAAAATTGCCTCCGTTTAAGGTTAATCTACTATACTATCAATAGGCTTAGATACCACACTTCCAGACTACCTGAGTACAGTGGTACCTCAGGTTAAGTACTTAATTCGTTCCGGAGGTCCGTTCTTAACCTGAAACTGTTCTTAACCTGAAGCACCACTTTAGCTATTGGGGCCTCCTGCTGCCGCCGCACCGCCAGAGCACGATTTTTGTTCTCATCCTGAAGCAAAGTTCTTAACCCGAGGTACTATTTCTGGGTTAGCGGAGTATGTAACCTGAGGTACCAATGTATTGTGTTGGAATGTGTGCAGGTTGACAGCAAAAGCCAGCATTAAGGACTTGTGGCTGAACCACGACTTTTGTCAAAGGCAATTAATGGTTCCTGTCGATAGACTAGTAGCAGGTGGCAACCAGAATTTTGTTTAATTCTCTTCTCTGGGGAAAAAATGTTACTGGGTTTATCCTCGCAACAGAAAATGAACCCATCAGCCCATTTGCGCAGCCGATGATCAGGGATAACTGGTGCTGTAACACAACAACATCTGGAGAACAAGTTCCCTACACCTGGCTTCATAACCGAACTAACTCCCCAATCTTATTATTTTCTGACCCTTTAACAATGGGCACTTTGCTACATCCTCCACGTCTATGACATGCAGTTGTGGGGGTACCAATGAAGGAAGGTGAGGACAGGTGACCTCACCTAGGCCCAAAGTCACCCCCCACCAAAGCAGGCTCAAAGCTTCTCAAAGCTTTTCAAAATCATTTTCTCAGCAGCTAAGCATCAGAAACATTCCGCTCTGCTGTAACAAAGGTAAAGAACAGTCCACTGTTTCTCAGGCTTTCTCATGCTTCTGGCCTTGCTAAAGAACCACATTGCAACTTACTTTCTGTCCGGGAACCATGCCAGAACAAGAGATTGAAACATATCTGAACACACTGAAACCCCCTCACCCTCTTTCCTGCAAAGAGTCCACAATAGTCCCAAGACAGCTTTCTGTACATGCTCAGGAACCTCAACATGGGGCAGGACTCCTGAGGGAGGAGAAAGGAGGAGGGAACTGGAAAGGGGTATATATGCTTGTGCACATGACGGTGAACTTCGTGCATGCTTTTGTGGACTATCACACTTGCTCCTTCTACCAGTTCATGGATGGTAGAAATAAAAGCCTTTTCTCCGAAACTATTCCTTGAGTGTCTGTTGACTCCCATTTTCCTTTCCCAGGCGCAATATTTTTCCCACCCGAGGGCAAAGCCTCATAAGGCTACACCAAGAAGTCATGGGCCCATTTTAAGTCCAGTCCCTGCGATGGTTGTGACAGATCTATTGCTTGGGCCAAAGGCAGTATTTCAAAAGGTCTTGGCTTAATTACAGACCATCCCATCCCAGGATTTACACCATGCCGGAAAGACAAGGGGGGTTCTGGAAAGAACAAAGGTCTGCTAGTATCTGTAATGTAATTTCATCGGAAATGTATTTCACAAAGAATAAACAGAGTTGGGAAAAGAAGGTGGCAGTTGGCAATGGCCAGTTGGGAGGTTATTCTGTTAGTTCTATCTTGAATGTATAAATTATAGGGATTTCATGCAGATGCTGTCTAGAGGAGTTTGCAAATAATACTTGTTGTTCAACTGTTCCTAGCCTGACAAGTAAAGATTTATATTCAGCTATTTGTGTAAGACACACACACACACACACACATATATATGCCTTACACAAATATATACATATATATATTACACACACACACACACACATATATATATATACACACATATATACATATATATAATTCTTATTAAATTTTCTGTTTTACACTTTAAAGTACTAATTATTACATCCTTTAAGATATCAGTGACTTTCCTTCTTTTCTTTCTGTGGTTCATTTTACAAATCATAAATCCCTGCTTATTTTACAAAAACTATACCACTCAGCATTCCATTATTATTGCATCCATCAAAACTTATTTACACCGTTGAATTTAACTTAATGCTGCCAGCCTTTTCAGCCGTCCACCATTATTTCCCAGATGTTCAATAAACGTTTCCCAATCTTCTCTAAACGTATGTTCTTCTTGTTCTCTTATTCTATACGTTAAAGTCTGCAAGCTGCACATATTCTGTCCACTTAAGTTCTTTGGTTGGGACCTTTTCCATTTTCGTACGGCATATATTTTTATCACAACTAGCTAACACGGCCTACTTGTGGCTGTGGGGGGGGGGGGGGAATCCGGGTCACGAAACTCCACCTCGACTAAGCTTATTCTGCATGCAGATTATTATTTCTGCAGATTCCTGACTCCGAGTTTCCCACACCCTCTGACAACAACACCCTGACATTCAAAACGCTTGTTCAGAACTCGGGGACAAAAGGAAGCCCATGTGTGGCACAGCTGACCTCGGTGTGCAGGACTCACCTCTCGTAACAGCGTCTAAAGCACAACCGCTTCCTGTAGCTCCTCCGCCTATGATAAGAATGTCAAATTCGCAGGTTTCTCGCAGGGCCTCAAGCTGACTTTCTCTGGAGGGAAGGGTGCTGTGCATATGCAAGGGCCGACATTCCGAAGCTTCGACAGACGCTAGAGCACCCTGCAAAGGTAAGAAAGCAAAGCGGTCACAACTGGAGCAAGACCAGGAATGGCACAATGCTGGGATTTTAAACTGAAGCCCCTGGTTCAAATCCCTTGTGTACCACAAACTCACCAGGGAGTTTCTTGCAACCTACTAACTTAGGAGCCTCAGTCCTCTGCCAACAATACAGGTATAACATCACTAGGCTTGTCGTAATGACAGTTAAATTCATGTGTGCATTTGTTTCATACGCTTAAACAGTGCTATATAACGCCAGGTGTTATTAATATTAATCTGAACTAACTGGGGGAATTAAGACTGTCAATCAGATTACTATAAATTTACGAAGGTTGTCCAGCATACTAACAGCGAGGCAACTCATATTTCACTTTTCAGATGCTGCTGTAATAATAATAATAATAATAATAATAATAATAATAATAATAATAATTGATTATTCATACCCCACCCATCTGGCTGTGTTTCCCCAGCCACTCTGGGTGGCTTCCAACAAAGTATTAAAATACAGTGGTCTGTTAAACATTAAAAGCTTCCCTAAACATGTGTAAAATACACGTGTGATACCATCAATTGGATTAGCACATGCACACTTTAATGGCCAGGCTTCCATAACCAGTTGTGATTTATTTTTTTTAAGTCCTTGTGACATTTTCTCTTCACATACACATTATTGCAAAGCAATTTTCTCTAAGATCATTCGATTTTGTACAATTCACAAATATATGCATTTTAATGCATATTTTACCCTAGTATACACATTACTGGGCTTGAGATTTGTATTGCAAAATTCAGAGAAGTGTGAATTTTGAAAGATGGCTGTGTTTCAGTTCTCATACTGTTTCGTAAAGCGAGAACTAGATAGGGTCACCCTTAAATGTGAAGTGAATTTCTCCCCCATCCCTATTATAAAACTTATTTTAATTCCTTTAAACTTTCCAAGCTCTTGTTTTCGGAGCGGGAGAGCAAACCATAACCGTCTCTTTCATAAAAAAGCAAGTGTGCTCCTCAAGAATCTGTTGGTCATATCCTGCATTTTCACCACCTCCCCTATTCTATTTATCTTGTAGTGGTGAATATGGGCCAATTTGAATTCCATTTTGCCACACTTCCCCACAGCAGTAGAAGTAAATAGGAAGGCATATATCCTATTAAAATGTGCTCTACAATATATTTTCATAAAGCTGACTTCATGTTTGGAAGCCGCAGCATTAGTGGCTGTACGCCAAGCCAAAGACACGAGCAACTCCCAAAAAGTCACAACTGCATTTTCAACTGTGTAGACTGAATATGATACCTTGGTACTTACTATCTGTACAGAAGATGATATTAAAAGGCAGACATGGGGGACAGGTGGCAAACCACATGCACATTTCAGCTGCTTTGAAGCAATCCACTGACCAAGCTTCAACTCACATCCGTGATACTCATGACATTTTTGATATTTTGCAATGTTATATTATTCACTTATGCAAACTCCTATTCTCTGCTTTTAGCCATGAAAGAGAACAGATGAAAGAAATCTGAGGGGGGATGCAATATTTACCTGGAAGTAAGTCTCATCAAATGCAATGTGACTCACTTCTTTGTGTGTGTGTGTGTGTGTGTGTGTGTGCTTCATCCTTCATCCAAGGATCACAGAGTTGTTTACAATATAAAAACACAAAATTCATAACATAGTAACAATACCCTGCCTCCACACACAAAGTTTAAAAGGCCATAGATTGTTCAATTGGCCAAAGGCATAGTAGAAGAGGAAGGTTTCTGCCTGGCACCTAAATCTATATAACAAATCATAGAATCGCAGAATTGTAGAGTTGGAAGGGACCACAAGGGTCATCAAGTCCAACCCTCTTCAATGCAGGAAACTTTCTGCCCAATGTGGGACTCAAACCCACCACCCTGAGATTAAGAGTCTCGTGTTATCTGGGCAAGGAAGATGCTCCTACATATTCTTCTGGAACTGCAGCACCTGGGAATAGTAATAGGAGCCCACCTTACTTTTACAGGTGATGTATCACAGTATCATTTTTCTTTACACGCACCACAAACGAGTCCTGAAGAATATTTCCAAGACTAGGGGCTGGTTTAGTAACTATTAAATCCTCCATGCTGAATGTCACCCTGAGATGGGGTGGTATGGAGAAAATTGTGGAATGGACATGGAAACAGCAGTCAGAATCAGGATCGGGATTGTAGAGTTGGAAGGGACTGTAATGATCATCTAGTCCAAACCCCTTGCAATGAAGGAATATGCAGCTGTCCCGTATGGGGATCGAACCTGCAACCTTTAGCTGCATGCTCTAACCAACTGAGCTAAGCTGTGTAATGCTGAAATCTTGCATCAGAGATGGGCCTGAGTACAAGGGCTCAGTTTTTTTGCCCACCAGGCTGTTTACCCATCAACACAGCAGCTCTGGCCAGGCATTATGCCTTTTATGGTGCTGCGTCCCTGGGAATGATTAGTGCATAAACTGGGCCAGGCTTTTAGCTCTTAAAAAAAAGGGTTCATCCAGGCTTCTTCTAGACCCAACATGGGTTAAATGTGGAAATGGGGGAGAACCACACCAGAAAATCTTCCTGTTTCCATCTTACGAAATATCAGAGCATTATATCCCAACATCATCCAGGCATATGGTATGAAATAGGATGGTAGTCATGTAACCTAATCCCAAAATCTTGACAGGACAAACAATTTCCTGTTAACTACCTACTCACAACGGCTGCCCGTGTCTACATGCGACATCATCACAAAAGCTCTCCTCTCTGCTAGCAGTATTTTGCTTCTCCTGTTACTTAAACCAGCCTAAAAATATATGGGAGAGAATTGCAGTAAATGGTAAATGAGGCAGAGCAAGTCCAGATTGCTCCCTATCTTAAGAGGGGTGGTAACTGTCTCCTTTGCCGTTGCACCAATGCATTACCACTTCCTGTGACCTGAGCCAAAATTAAGTTATGCAACTTAACTGAATCTTCAGGATGAATGAAAATATAATAAGCTAGCCAAGCAGATTCATACCAAATCTTCTAATCGATCTGTGGAGGTTCGCTCCTTGACTTCTGGAGTTCATTACTATTATTAGTATTTTAAAGTGTTGATAAAAGCTTTTAAAAGCTTCATTTCCAAGTGAATACAGTGGCAACCGAACAATACCAAGCCCAAAAGAGATGGGTGACTGGCACACTTGAAGAAAGCCGCCTTGTTACAAAGGAAATGAGATGCGTCTAGGGGATGTACGGTACAATCTGTGTGCATGCTAATTGAATTATGTCTTCTCTCGGTGCTGGGGAGTGTTGAAAAGACTCATTTAGAAAAAGCCAAGAGACCTCCTGCACCGGGTAGCCAATTAGAGCGCGTCTTGGGGCAACATCCCTTCTTGCATCTTGCAGGCACAGAGGTCTTTCGCCCTGTCATCTGTGTGATTGGCAGGCATTATTAAAAAGAGGACAGTTCGGCTGCCAGACATGCCCACAGCTTAGATATGTCAACACCGTAAATGGGCTGTCCTCCTTTGCGTCAATCCCCCCAGTTATATCCCACCTGCTGTCCTTTATCGGGTGCATGTAGGCAATAGCTGTAAGGGGGACAGCACGGCACAATGGATGTGCAAGTTAGAATAATGTGGAAGCGTAAAAAATCATATGCTGCTCTCTTGCCAGGCCCTTTGTCTCAAGCCTTCACAGACAATGTATAGGGTGGCTTTCCAGATTCTGTTGTTATGATGGAGACACGTGGGAGAGAGGAGGAAGAGAAAGTGTACCTTCTTTCCCCCTCCCTCTCTCGCACCCACCCACACTTCCCACTCCTCTTTCTGGTGTTGCCACAGCTCTAATGCTCAAGGCAGAAGCCGCTGGCAAGATAAGAGGGCAGGCCAGCTCCACTGAGGCACTACCACCTCCTCAACAACCCTTCTGATTGGGATAGGAACCTGTGAACCAATCTCATAGTGGCCTGGTTTGTCCAAATATGAGGGATCCCAGAGAGGAGCTCACACTGTTAGAAACTCAAATATATAAGCTAGGCGCCAATGGCTCCTTAAAGCAGGGTTACAGTCGCCAAAATTGAACGGCCAGTTGCCGTTTGGGGGCAAACGGCTCGCAAGGCATAGCTTTCAATATGACTTTATGGTTCCCGAAATTCATTCTGACTGTGCAGATAAAATATAATGGGTAGAATTCTACAGGATGTGCTGCTAGTGTGTGAAAACAGTAAAAATGCAAGGATCCCCAGGCATGCACCTCCAGATGGTGGAGATGTTAGGCGCCATGCTGGCCCCTGGGTGCCTGGCAAATTTCAAATGCCAGGAGCTCACAGTTGCTCTAGTCCTTTTTTACTGCCATGCCATGCTGCACTGAGCTAAAGTTTGTCATACCATGTCATTCAAAATGGGACTCAACAGTTTAACTCTCTCATCACCAGCCACGGGCTCTAGTCAAGAACAAGCCTAAGCTACAGCTCCTGGTTAGTGAGAACAGAAGAGAACCACAAGCCCTGGTTGAGACAATACGCTAAGCAAAATTTTGGCTTAGTTCACTGTAGTAGTAAACAAAAAATGGGAAAAAGCAAAGCTGCTACAACAGACAATTTGGGTGGAATGCTGAAACAAACCACATTTACAGCATAGTTAAGGAGGTACCTGAGTGTGCATCTTACGCTAAGCCAACAACAAACCATGGTTTGCATGGAACTGACAGAGAAACTTTCCACACACTAATATATCATGACTCCTGTATGGAGCTTCTCAGTAGCGTCTACAATAGATAAGGAGCCCTTTGGATGGGTGTAGCCTGATTTCAAGTAACCAGTGCTTTTTTTCCTAGAAAAATAGGTTCCAGTACTCACCATTAAGTTGTTACAGTAAGTGTCACACTTTTTAACACTAAAAAGAGGTGCCCTTGAGTACCTCTTTGAAAAAAGCACTGAAAGTAACTATGAAGAAGCAATCTCATCTCCAGCACATTTCCAAGAAGCCCTGATTATGCAAATGAACCTCCAAACATAAACACATCAGCTGCTTCAACAACAACCGAATGATAAAAACAAATATAAAGCCATCCATCTACATAGTATTTTACAAAGAGTGAGAGGGCAGGTCACTGCCACGAGGGAGGTACACTTTATAAGCCTGGAGCTCTTTGCATTATTTCCCCTTCTCCTTGCAGAATAAGGAAAAGGATAAGGTTTTCTCTAAGCCGCTATAGAAGAAAACCACTATGAATAAATGATATTTATTTAGAGTCAGTTATGCAAGTATAGAATGTTTCATAGAAGTACAAAGCACACAGAAGCACAGGCCTCCACAGACATGTCTTTAAAGAAGAAATGGGGATAAGAATACACACAGGTGCACTTCACATTTCATGCACAGTTTATATATTTTGTACTCTGGGAAATACAAAAAAAAGACCTGAGAAAGAACTAAACTTGAAGTATGGAAAAAATCAGGACAAATATATATTTTACCATTTCTAATAAAGGAATCTCAGAGTTGTATTCAGTGTAGACCTACGGAGATCGTTCCATCAGCATGAGCATTTCTGCTTGCTGGACTGAATGATCTCCCCTCTCCTCCCATGGCCCACTGTTCTGGGGTTCTCCTGACCCTCTGGAGCAGATTTGGGGACTGTGTGGGAAGAGGAGAACAGGGAAATCCTGGTGCTCTGGTAGGAATCATTGTGCTGGCTTCCACTAATGCAACTACTTGGTTGAGCACAGCCCTCAGTGTGAGAACTGCAAGAAGAGAATGGAGGGCTGCAAGGTCAGAAAAGAGGCAGGTATTTAGTCCATTCTCAACTGAAGCTTCTCCCACTTTTCTTAACACAGCACCATCCCAGTACAATGTGAGTAGTCTCATTCATTCATTCAACTTACTAGTTGCTTGTCACCCAAAGATTTTCAAGCGACTTACAGTGAAGGAAAAATATACAATACAGTGGTGCCCCGCAAGACGAACGCCTCGCAAGACGGAAAACCCACTAGACGAAAGGGTTTTCCATTTTGGAGGCGCTTCGCAAAACGAATTTCCCTATGGGCTTCCTTCGCAAGACGAAAGCCCATAGGGAAATCTCCAGGACAGCGGGGAAGCGCAGCGCGTCTTCTCCACTGTCCTCGGACCTCCTCCCGCCGCCAGGCTTCGGAGCAGCCTTCCGAAGCCTGGCGGGGGGGCGGAGAGGTTTTTTAAAAACCCCGGGACAGCGGGGGACTTCTCTGCTGTCCGGGGCGATTTTAAAATGCTGCCAGGCGGCAGCGCTGCCGCCCAGCAGCATTTAAAAAAACCCGGGACAGCGGGTTTAAAATCGCCCCGGGCAGCGCGTTTCTCCGCTGTCCCGGAGGGCTTTTGAAGGCAGGCGGGGGGGAGCAAAGACTTTCGCCCCCCGCCTGCCTTCAGAAGAGGTCCTGGACCTCTTCTGAAGGCAGGCGGGGGGCAAAAGTCTTTGTCCCCCCTGCCTGCCTTCCCGGGAGAGCGGAGAAACGCAGCGTGTTTCTCCGCTGTCCCAGGAGGGCTTTTGAAGGCAGGCGGGGGGGGGGGAGCAAAGACTTTCGCCCCCCACCTGCCTTCAGAAGAGGTCCTGGACCTCTTCTGAAGGCGGGCGGGGGCGAAAGTCTTTGCCCCCCCTGCCTGCCTGTCCCGGAGGGCTTTTAAATCGCCCTGGACAGCGGAGAAGTCCTCCGCTGTCCCGGGGCAATTTTAAAATGCCGCCCGCCAGCATTTTAAGATCGCCCCGGATAGCGGAGAAGCCCTCCGCTGTCCCGGGGTTTTTTTAAATGCTGGGGGTGGGAAGAAAATCCCTTGTCCCCCCCCCCCCCAGCCTTCAGAAGAGGTCGGGGGACAGACTGTCCCCGGACCTGGTCTGAAGTCGGTTTCCATAGGAACGCATTAATTGATTTTCAATGCATTCCTATGGGAAACCGTGCATCGCAAGACGAAAAACTCGCAAGAAGAAAAAACTTGTGGAATGAATTAATTTCGTCTTGCGAGGCACCACTGTACATATTACCATTCTAATACATTAACATTTCATGTAATGTAACATTCTTGGGGGGGGGGGCATACCAGCTGTATAAATAGTAGCGAACAAGAAATAATAAACAACTCAAAAGCAATTTTCTGACCCATTAATTAGCAAATAAACAAAACCTCAATCTCCCCCAGTGCAAAAATCACTCACATCGAACCAACATCCCCCTAGCCCGTTTAATCTTCCCCTCCATCCAGAAGTCTGGTGTCAGCTGTTGCAAATCAGCGGTGGGTGTGTCCAGTGTCCTCCAGGGGTGGTCCAGCACCTCTCCTCTCCCTTCAGGAGGAAGCAGCAGCAAAGCAAAGCAAAGCAGGAAGATGATAAGAAAAGTTCTACCTGCTTTGCAGTTGACCCAGCTACTGCTCCTTTCCTGCTGCTGGTGGGGTGTGCTATTAGAACAAAGAAGCCACATATTTCAAAGGCTCAGTTTATAAACTTCTGCACAATTTTTTAAAAAATGCATAAATCAGTTTCTACTTACATGCTTGTTTCTATACTGAGAAAACTGGGAGAGGCCAAACACAGTCGCTACAGCACCGCCTCCAATGAGGATAGTCCCTTTCACGACCCTCCGAAAAGCCATTTTCTAATCCTAGGAAAAGAAAGAAAACAAGAATGTTCACAACCATACAAAGTCAGGGAAGAACACTTGTCTAAACCAGAAACAAGAGAAACTTGAGGAAGTAGCTATCCTCAGAAGAAGAAAAAAGAATACATACAAATATGATAAAGTGAGCTGTATACAACTTCTCAGCCACAGTGGTTCTCAAAGCAGTTTGCAGTAATAAAAATGGATTTTTAGGCAGATGGTAGTTATCCTCACAACAACAGATCCAGAATGCCAGTCAATGGGATCGTGTGACCCCTGGCTCCGGTTCCCCAACAGGTATCAAATGAGAGGGGTACTGTGGAGAGTCCTCTCCCCAATCTATCAAGTGCTCTTGCCGCTTTGAAAAAATTGTCTCAGCAGTTTTCAGCCCTTACAACTTCTGAGACAATAGCTGTCAGTGGCCCTAAGAGAACATTGATCTATAAATTCCTCCCCGCCCTAGCATAAGCACGTGAGTGGCAGCAAAGGGAGATAGAAGGGGAGACTTGTTCAGAAGCATGCAGCCTGCATGCATGCAAGCATGCAGTTCTCACATGCAACCCATTTCAGGAACTTTTCCCCTTGAACTCGAACACATTCTGGAAACAGCACACTGGGATTTAGCCCAAAGACAGCAAAGAGAAAACCCCAAACAATGCCATTGTATCAAAAGGGAATTACCGGATTTAGTAAAACAAAAAATCAAATTGGCGCCGGCTTTCATGAGAAACGCACTAACAACAGGCACATTTCAAAACATTTTAAACTAATGGAAGGGTTAAAGTATACAAGCTCTAACTAGTATACATAGCAGAGACAGGAAGCCACAGAGAGAAAGAGAGAAGAAAGGACACTAGAGAAGACTAAGAGAAGGGAGATACCAGAAGAAAAATGAATGCTACCTAGAGCTACTCGCTGTAGAAAGAAAAGAGGGTGTTCCCAGGGGTAGAAGGAAGTTCCGATAGTGATTTTGTGAGGTTCACAGGAAGATTTTAGGATTAGAATCAAAAGAAAACAAGTGAGAGACTTGCAACACTAGATGAGACTAAGAATGTTTGCAGCATGTAGTGGATGGCTACGGGTGGCAAGGGAAGCAGAATATGAAATTTTGGGGAACCCAGCCAGATGTAAATAATAAATTTATTTTTATTTATTTTTATTTTTTATTTTTATATCCCTGGTGAGGCTATTAACTCTCAGATCTTATTCATTCATTTTGGTCTGCAAAGACTGAACCTAATGTCATGCTTGCAAACTGCCTACCCAATAAATAGGAGTTTGGGGAGAATTTGAAAGAATTCTGATACAGAGGATATTGGAAGTGATGTGAAAGTTATTTGTGAATATAGCATACATCTATAATCATTTAGCCAACTTGTAGCACATCCATCATTCCAGTCTCAACAGAATGAAGTAGACATCATGCAGATGTTTAACCACATCCTGGATGATGTTATGCTGCGTCCAGTTAGGGCTCTCATTTCAATAATATATTAGCATTGCTCCTCACATATGTTCCAATGCTAACAAAGGGCTTTAAAGGGCTTTTGGTAATATATGAGCCACAGTATATTTTAAAGAAGGTGGTTCAGTGTGTTTTTAAGTGATCATGTGAATGGACACTTTTTAGCTTATTTGTGTTGTTTTAATAAGCGTTTTGTTATGTCTTGTATCTCTGTATTTTTATGTTGTTCCTGCTAATTGCTACCTTGGGGTGGAAAGTGATGAACAAGTTTAATAAACTAAACTAAAAAAAATTGTTAAAAGCACCACCAAACAACTCCAACACTAGCCATGGTTGCATCCATCTTCTCCCCATCCCAAAACTAAACTCTGCAAAGGGAAAAGCTACTATTATTATCTACATGGTGTGGCTTTCCTTCATTTACCCCATCTTCATGAGCCAGGTGATTCCCCCCCCCCCCAAGTAATTGAAACTTTGGGGTCAGTGAAAGAAGAAAAGGACATTGGGACAAATTTCTCTGTTAACAGTGAGGACTAGCTCCCTTCTCTGGTCACTTACCCCCCATCCAGTGTGGCCTTTCCAAGCTTCAAAGTCCAGAAAACCACACAGCTATAAACTTATATTAAAATTACCTGGACTCCTTTGGGGGGGGGGGGGAGGGAATGGAAGGATATAAATGTAATTAATTAATTAATTAATTAATTAATTAAGATGGAAGCGTACAAGAAGGATAGCTCAGCAGCAAAGAAGAACCCTGGATTGCTAAACAACTTTGCAGTGCGCTTGCAGCAGAGACAAAGGGGAATGTAAACAAGCCAATGTTTCAGTAGTAGTAAGACGCAGAGTCAGCTTGGTCTATATAGGGGAGGTGGCCTACAAAGTATCTGGCTCCCGGGTTGTTTAGAGCATTAAATGTCAAAAACATTTGCCTTGAACTTGGCATAGTAGCTAACAGGCAGGCAGCGCAGAGCTTTCAACATGGGTATGGTATGTGTAAAGCTGAGTGTCCTGCTGAGCACTTGAGCAATTGCATTCAGAACCAGGCACAAGGGTAGCCCGACGTATTATGCATTGCAGTAATCAAATGAGATTTATCATCGCCTGGGTCCAGTCCCCACACTACACAATAGCTCCTTCAGAGGGGAAACAACCCTACCCAGAGCTGGCACGCAACCCAATTTCCAGGCCTGGAAACCACCACTCATCTCGTCAGGATTCAACTGTTAAAGGAGATTTGGGGCAAGGTGCCTCCTGTAACCGGTATGCTGATGATAACGCGCAACATCTGAATAGGAGAGGCCAGGGATTTCACCCATGCAAATCACATTTCCACTGAACTATGGTCTCTCCCCAAACGTAATCCTATTAACCCTTTTGTGCATCCTCTTGTTCCATATGTCGCCAGTACCAACCAATCCACTGTTCTTTTTGCTTTTGTTTTTTAAACCGCTCGTTTCAAAGGCGGTTGTACCAGCACAGCACTCTGAGTATCACAGGCTGTAAATTAAGAAGCAGCTGCCAACAGGTGCGCCTTTGCCTGCCAGCAGATTAGCTGTGGAATGAGAAAGACAAGCTTATCAAATGCGATCATCAGTTGCACCCTGATAAACCATTGTTTGTAAGTGCTGGAAGGAAAGGCGTTCAGCCTTTCACCAAATTCAATTATAATTACACCCTCTCTTTGTTGAGCTTTGTTCAAAAGGCATTGAAGAGCCATATGGAATTTTTCTCCCATCCTTCCCAAAGTTAAAATGCACAAGCCTGTTACAATGTAGACTTTTTTCCTTTCCTTCCTTTCCTTTCCTTTTTTTTTTTTTTTTTTACAGCTTGCCTTGCCAATACAGTGGTACCTCTGGTTGCAAACGGGATCCGTTCCGGAGGCCCGTTCACAACCTGAACAGAACACAACCCGCATCTGCGCATCGCGATTTGCCGCTTCTGCGCATGCACATGATGTCATTTTGCGCGTCTGCGCATGCGCGAGCGGTGAAACCCGGAAGTAACCTATTCCGTCACTTCTGGGTCGCCACGGAACGCAACCTGAAAACGCTCAACCTGAAGCAAACGTAACATGAGGTATGACTGTAAGCCTACAAAAATGATTACCATCCAGGAATCTTTACTAGTCTACTTGCTGCCTCACATGTGGCCTGAAATAAAACAAATATATGGTTTTTAAAAGAGAGACGTTTCCACAAATGTCTCTGCTTGGCCACCAAGAAACTACTCCTGCGCCCCACGGGTAAAGCTCCACAGGTAACGCCAGCTATTTACAACCTTGGCGCATATGCTACTCCGACCCATGTGAGGCGAGCTTTGTGAAAGCAAAGGCTGAAGTTCCCAGAACAGATGTAAGAGCCAGGGATGGGGTGGGATAGAGTGAAATCCTGTCTGTGCACTCCAACACTATAAATAATTATTGTTCACCTCCGACACATCATCTGCTGCCAGTTATTTCTTTCAAAATCAAAGCTCTTCTCCAAACCCCCCCCCCCAAAATCAGTCTCTGACCATGCATTCAATTGATGTGGCTATTAAAGTGTACATCATTTCAATATCTGAACCTCTAGCACAGGGTTGGGGGACCTTGTTCACCCCAAGGGCCACATTATTCTCTGAGCGACCTTCCAGGGGCCACACAGCAGTGGTGGATGGGGCCAGAACAACAAATGAACATTTTGCCTTCTAAGTAGGCTCTACGCACACACGCACACCACTCAATCCTCCAGCCAGGCAAGTAAATGGGATTATCCGAGGACACATTCTAGCCAGGCAAAAACACCTGAGGAAGGAACAAAGCAGAGCCAGTGAAGGAGGACATGGCATGGGGAGAGGGTGTGTGGCTCAGGAGGGAGTGCAAAGTCCCATGGGTCAGACAGAGAAGCTTGGGGGGCTGCATTTGGTTCCTGGGTCATAGGTTCCCCTCTCTAACAAGCAAACAACGCCTGTCATAAGAAATCTCAGTTGACTGATCATACAAGTTTACGAATGTTTAGATGAGAAAATCCCACTGTTCAATTGGGTTTGCACCCAAGTAAGCCTTAATTATTTACAATATATTTAAATAGTAAGAAGAAAACAATAGGTTTTTGTGGGGGAAATATACTCCTTGTCAGTGCTATTTTTCTAGAAAAAGAGGTGCAGGAACTCACCAGGAACACCTCCCTTGTTCTCTTATGGTGCCCACTTGAGTTCTGGTGAGCTCCAGCTAAAAAAAAAGCCCTGCTCCTCGTTTTTAAAAACACTGTACTCATATAACTTCCAAGAGGCATTTCTTCATGTAAAACAGGAAAGGGGGAGGTTCTTCTTGTAATGCCTTGTGTTATAATAAATGGATTGAAACTGCAGACCCATTGAAAGCTACAGACATGACCAATGATTTCAAAGGGCCTGCTCTGGGTATGGCTTAGATACAATCCATTAACTTTTGTTAAACTCAGCTAATAAAAAAAATTAAATGGCAACACTTTTCAGTCGATTAAAGTGTTTAAAATTGATTAACTGATTAATTGACTGATCACCGCAGCTTTCATTTTTCTCCCAGGAAGACCTGCGGCTGCCAAGAATTCAAGAGTGGCTCAGCGCAGCCATATCAATCTTCAAATTAGGTATGCATGCAACCTTCTTTTAATATAACTCTTTGGGACATCAGAATAACTGGCTAGAACATGTGCACTACTTAAAACTGTTTCGGCAGAAAGAAGCATTACCACTGTAGATAAAACAATAATAAAACTAACTATACTATTATAGTCACTATCAAGTCAGAGTGAACTCTGCACTGTACATAGTTAACAGCCGGGTTAAGATCCAGGGGAAGGGCTGTAGAAGGGAAGTAGAAGAGAAGGAAGCCACAGATTCAATCTCCAGGTAAGACTGGGAAAGTCACCCACTTCAAACCCTGGAGACCCACTGCCATCGAGTCACTGCAGACAATACTGACGTAGATGGACCTACGGTCTAAAGCAGACATGGCCAAACTTGGCCCTCCAGCTGTTTTAGGACTACAATTCCCATCATCCCTGACTACTGGTCCTGTTAGCTAGGGATGATGGGAGTTGTAGTCCCAAAACAGCTGGAGGGCCAAGTTTGGCCCCCGCTGGTCTAAAGGTATGGAGGCAGCTTCCTAGGTTCCTAGTCACTTAACTTGTATTTTTTCCCATACTGCACAAGGTTGGTTCCTCCATATCCGATTGTTGCAGGCGTTACTACTGCACAAGGTTCTCTTAGCATTATATTTCTCTATATAATAAAAATGTAAGAATGTCATCATGCAGCCCCCGTTGGAGGATTTATAGTGCTGCATCACAATCCTGGAGTTGCATGAAGTCAGAGCTCAATAGGGGAGCAAAAAGTGAAGATAGATTGCATCATGGCATTGGCCATGGCATAGAAACGAGAACGGTTATTCAGAAGGTGGAAATGGCAGTTTAAGACAACAACAGAAGTTCAAGTAAAGCGGAGATGGAGGAAACCGAAAGGAAAATTGTAGTTTTAAGCCATGACATTGGTTCGTTGTATGGAAGAACTGAGGCATGTGCCCAGTATGCTTTACTTAAAGACTAAAATATTTAGTTGGTGGCTACAGGAAAAGTCAGATTAGGTGATCACAAAGACAACTGGCCAATAATAACGGTAACACTGTCTGTTCTGCAAGGCAATGGCACTTGGTATTTTTTTGAAGCTGAGTTGTTCACAGGGAGTCAAGTTGTATTCTTCGTTGCTATCAACCAGGGGCACAAGCCAAGCAATTGGCTTTCCCCCTCCTTTTTAATTAAAAAGAGATTGCATTTGGACACCAGGGAGGGAAGCAGCTTGACATTTGACTCTAAAAAGAAAAGGACCAAGCTTTTTAGATTTTTCTTTCTTTCTTCCCTCCCACCCTCACTTTGGTTAAGGCTAGATACAGGCAGGTAAAGTTTCTCAAGTCACAATATGTAGAGTATTTAAAGGAAAAACTGTCCCAAATTTACAAGCATTCTAGGTTTTTGCATCAATATGTCATTTAATACTATTCACTGTGTTCTACAGTTCAAACAATGTGTCTTTTTTCTAATTTGTTGTGGTCGTTTTGGGTTCCTTCTTATCTTCTGCTGATTCACAGTTTAAGCATATACACATCTACTGAAAGTGAATCCCACCAAATTTAAAGGGTCTTACTCCCAGGTAAGAGGGTCTACGATTTCAGCATCAATATTTTCCCCCCAGACACATTAATGTGTCAAGCAAGGCATCCTCCTTTATGGCAGCCAGATTTCTTCAGAGTTAAATCAGACCAAACAGCCTGCGTCACATGACTTAGTGCAAATACACAAGTTTAGTATGAATGCACAGGCGCCTAAAGAGAAGACTGCAGCTGCTTTGCTCCACCCCGGGCTCATGGTTTCGATCTCCCGCACAAACCATAAGCCATGTGCCAAACCTTAATTATAGCTCATGTAACATGTGGAAAGAGCTGCTAGGTGCTAAACACCTCTCCACCTTCCCATTTTGCAACATGAAGTTATTTATTCTGGGGCAACAGATAAAACGGTGAAATCCACAAATCAATTGAACAGTAATATTTAAGCATCACCACCCATAGCTTGGTTTTATGACTTGAAGCAGATTTGATGGGACTGATTTCCAGGTAATTGTGCATCGGATTGCATCCTTGCGACATAACCTTAAACATGCTCACTTAGAATAAGTAATTCTCACTATTTTTAGTAGGCTATATTCCTTAGTAAGGCTGGAAAACAAGCCCACTTATCTTGAAGTGAGCCTCACTGGATTCAATACGGCTTATTTCTGTGTAGATATGGTTAGGGCTGCACTGTTAAGTGTGTTTAGGATGGTAGTCCTATACTAACATCTACTCAGTGGTAATTTCCACTGAGTTCCACTAGAGTTACTCTATACAGGTCCACAGCACTAACAGACTGCAATCCTAAACAAGATTGTCACAGCTACACCTTTCATCACTCCCCAACATCCCCTTTTTTCCTCCACCTTCCTCCATCTCTCCCACAGGAGCTCCTCAAAAGCCTTCTCTGCTTCTCTTTCCCAGAGTTCCTTCGGTAAGGAAAGAAAATGGATGCAAGCCATGGCTGGCGCTGAGGAATTACAATGCCTCTCCAGCTGGGCAGGAGGAAGTTGGAACAAACAAGTGTGTGCTTACAGTCAGGAAGGATGTTTGCATCATGGGTTCCAACAACTGGTTAATGGGCAGAGGTCGGTGCTGCTGGTGACAGGCTGCAGTTCAATTAGGACCCAGCTACAAACTAAAACCAATGCTAATTTCGGGTTTACTTATAAAGACTGTAACCCACCTGGGCAAGCTTCGTGACCCAGGTTGGGATCCACAGGTTAGGGAACACTGTTCTAAGGTACCAAAATGCTTTTCCCTACTGACTAGCAATAAACAATGCAAAACCTATAACTTTCTATTTACTCCTTAGGCGCTGCCAGTTTTATCCCTTCAATGACATTGCAATGAATTTGTAAGTTGTGTTGTTTATGCAGTGAGCCATGTTAAATCTAAAGGGATCAGGCACAGCAGAACACTATTAACAAGTATCTGCAAGAAGTGCCTTCTGTAAAGCTCTACAGAAGTACCAAGCACATTTGTCAATACGCTGAAACAGGACCAGACTTGCTGAAGATGACCTACATCCCTCTTACTGCCACTAAGGAAGTCAAGTTTAACAAAACACAACCACTTGTAGGCCACTCCCTCTATGCATGCATGCTAGGATGAAGATGGAAGTTGCTTCTAGGTATCATGGGTGCACTTAAATAGGATTAAGAACTAGTAGAAACATGTCTAGCTGCTTCTGACATTTTAAGCATAATATATGAGAAAACAGCACAATTCAAACTACTTAATTAAGTCGCTAAAATAAGTTTGGGCATTTTGCACCTTTGTCCCTAAGCAGCTAGGAATATTAGGAGGTACAGTGGTACCTCAGGTTAAGTCCTTAATTCGTTCCGGAGGTCCGTTCTTAACCTGAAACTGTTCTTAACCTGAAGCACCACTTTAGCTAATGGGGCCTCCTGCTGCCGTTGCGCCACGGGAGCATGATTTCTGTTCTCATCCTGAAGCAAAGTTCTTAACCTGAGGTACTATTTCTGGGTTAGCGGAGTCTGTAACCTGAAGCGTATGTAACCCGAGGTACCACTATATATCCTTTCTAAATGTACCTCCCTGTAGTTAAAAAATAATAATTAAGCCTATCAAGAAAGTGTTGCATCAAGTTTTCTAGACACAGAACCATTAGATGGAGAACAGAAAGGTTAAGGATTTTTAAAGGTAGCATCTGGTTCGCATGACACAGTAAGTCAAACTATGAGTTTACTAGAACTGCATGAACATGCAGGCCTGATTAGCTATCATCTGGCTTGCTGCATCATTCAAAACAGTGTGCCCTGTTATCCCCCCCCCCCCCATTTTGGTATAGGAGGTCTACAAGGGCACACCATTCACATGTACTTATCTATACAGTACTACCAAACCAACAACCAAGATCAATGCTTCATAAGGCGTCATTAGCAGTCTTCATTCTATATGTTGGTTAACAATTCTCAACACACAAAAATAAGTGAATTGAGCTTAACCGGCACCTATTAATGGCAAAAAAAATTTCACCCACCCAGAAACCTTAACCTTATTTTTGACGGGTCTTTGAAGAGGATTGGTATATCAGATAAACCTCCACATGAGGAATGTCTGAACTGGGAAAGGACACAAGGAGGCAGCTGTTAACCAATCTGTTTGCAGTAACACAAAACTTTCTGCTCAAGTGATAACTTAATGACTGCTTCTATAAAAGTAGGTGGGTTGAGATTCAATCCTAAGCACTGGTTTAAAAAAAGAGGGAAGGGAAAGGGTCTTAATGACTAATGTGAAAGACTCTTATGTACAGTACCATACTTTGGGCTTATTCCCAGATTTAGAAAGCAAAAACTAAAATGAATCACTATTTGTGAAATACATGGTGAAATTTGATGACCAGTCATACAAATCATACAAAATCCGGTGACCAGTCATACAGATCATACAAAAACCCAGCCAGTTCTGGCTTTGAATGCTTAAAAATCTGGCCGCTTGTAACACAGGCTGAACTGAACACTCTTTCACTCTCTGCTTTCCTACAAGGGGTTGTGAAAATATCATGATACTCTGCTAAGCACTTGGTTAAAGGCTATACGTAGCTGGCTCAACATACAGTTTGAGCTGGAACAGGGTAAAAGGTTTTTAAGACACCACTGCACAGGGTCACGAATCTATCTTCAAAGAGCAACATATCTATCACCACTACTTCCAGGCTGAGGACCTGACCTCTTGCTTCTCCAGGTCTCAGGTGAGTGAGGCTTGATGAACAATTGCTCCTTCTGTGGGAGTGCACAAACATGCACAAATACATGTTCCAACCATGAGTGCACCAGGAGCCACAGAGAAGTCTAGCTTGGCTAGCCGGCCATTAGATACCTACAGGTAAACCTTGCATCCTCTCACTTCCTGTACTGCTTCTCCTGTGGTTTCCTGTTGAGGTTAAACAAGGATCCATGGCCCCATTGCTATAGTAGTATTATTCCTTCATGCCAGCTTCAATGACCTCAAACATCATTGCCATGGTGACAAGAGATGCAGCAGAATTTTAACTAGCAGCCTAGAGTTCCGGATGGATGGCAGATGCAACGGATAGTAAGAATAATAATCATAATTTACTACTTATACCCCGCCCATCTGGCCAGGCCTCCCCGGCTACTCTGGGCAGCTCCCAACAGAATATTAAAAACATGATAAAACGATGTGAGGGATGCCTCAGTTGCCCCAATAGAGGCCAGCCCTGGCAACAGGCAGATATAAATACTCAAGGCCAGAGCACATGTTACTCTCACCTCAAGAATACAACTGGAAATAGCTTCCCTGCAGTTCCGACACCCACCCACATGCAAGTGCCGGTTCTAGCATAAACAATTATTAACCTCATGACTTGCAACCACTGAGCGGCAAGTTCCTGAAGGCTGGTGGGGCAGGGAATGTGGAGAAACTCACAATGTATGTAAAGCTACATGGTCAGACCAGGAAACAGACTGTCACTGAAAGACCTTTGCTGCCAGTGTTCCCATGGCAACCACAACATGTGCTTTACAGAGATGTAGTTCTCCTGAAGTCCTCACTCTGCCTAACAGTAGGGCCAGCCCTGCATTCCATTCATACTCTTTCACAGCACACCCATTTTATACTGCCTGCAATAAATCAATAAGGAGGAGGAGGAGGAGGAGGAGGAGGAGGAGGAGGAGGAGGAGGAAGAAGAGAATTAGTTACTATTTACCAACTGGAATCTAGAAAGAACACCCAGACAACTGATTTGGGATGGACCACTTTTTTAAAAAAAGAGAGTCCTAATCAAAGTTAATAAATAAAATAAATAAGTCAACCACATCACAATTTTCCCTTATGAGGCGATACTGTTTCTAAAATGAGAAGTGCTAAGGCTCACCCTCGCGGAATTTCCCCTTGACCCAGATATGCTGAGACATGCTGGGATTATTCAATTGGGGAGAGAGCACTTAGCCCATGTTCACAGCACTTCTGAGTTCAC
This sequence comes from Podarcis muralis, assembly GCF_964188315.1. NCBI lineage: Eukaryota > Metazoa > Chordata > Lepidosauria > Squamata > Lacertidae > Podarcis > Podarcis muralis. The sequence goes on along the minus strand of NC_135655.1, from coordinate 104,436,685 downwards.
TGCTACATCGCATGTGGAGGGGAAGCTGACCCCCAGAATCAAAACAGATTGTGGCTCACACAGCAACTTAAGAGGAAGGGCCAGTACTACTCCCGCCCCACTAGTCCCATCTATGGATGCGAGTGGAAACCTGTGGGTTAGCTCCCAAACAAAGCAAATGCGAGGGGTGTTCAGCATCAGCCACACCGCGAGGATAAAGCCTTCTGCACATGATCCGAGGCGGCCTCGCCTTCTTCACACCTGTACCACATGAGCCCCTTGCATCGACAACAGGTTCTGGAGCTGAACCAGGCTCGGGGTGGGTGGGGGGTCGAGACAGAGCCCTAATAAAGCCCCCTGCCTCTTAGGTCCCTATCACGAGGCCCCGAGGAGTTCCAGGAGGAGACTCACAGTTTCCCGGCCGAGAGAAGAGACCCTGCTCCTCCTCCGAGGCTCAGCCACGCCGCCGCTGCTTTCCCGGGGACTCTCTCGCCGCCTGGCCTGGAGAGGGAGGCGGCCGGTGAGGAGCAGCAGGAGGAGGAGTCCCCAGGCAGCACCTCCCCGAGGCCTGGACCGGGCTCCCCTTTCCCCCTGTCGAGCACGACGGCGGCGGCGGCGCCCCCGGACTTCCCAGGCGCCCGCAGCCGAGCGCAGGAGCCCCGAGGAGAAAGGCGCTCGGCGGCTCCGAGGCAGCCTAGCGTACACCGGGCCCTGCGGCGGAGGAAGCCTCGTGGCGAGCAGGAAGGAGGCGCGCCGCCACCGCAACCACCACCGGCTCCTGCGCTGCCCAGCTGCGGCCTCGCGCCGGGCAGACCCCGCACGCCAACCCGCGGCTCCGCTAGGCCCAGGCGCCGCCCGCCTGCGCGCAGAGCATCCGCCTTCCCCGCGCGCAGCACGGCGGCCTCTCCGCGCTGCGCGCAGGGGCGAGCACCGAAGCTGCGCGCCGCCCTTACCTGGCTTCTTTTCCAGCCCGGCACCTGCTTAGTGAGTCCGCATGGGTTTGCCTTCCCGGCGCGGCGCCTCTTTCCCCCGGGCGACGTCTTCTTGCCGAGGCGCGGAGACGAGAGGCCCCAGCGGCTGCCTCCCTTTCGCTGCCGCTGCTGCTTTTGCTACTCAACTGCTGCTGCTGCTTCTCCCTCCCTCGCCGCTTCCTTAAGGCGTGTCTCCACTAACCGGCTAGCGAGGAAGCAGGTTCCCGTAAGGTCCCGGCTGGGCTTGGCGCGGGAGAGAGAGAGGAGAGACATCGCCTGCCTTTGCAAACACGTGTGGAAGTCCCGAGGGAGACACCAGAAGAAGCACTTCTTTTTTGGAAACGTGCCCTCCTCCGAGGCCTCTCCTCTTACAGGCTCGCCTGCCAAGGCTAAGGTGCCCCCCCCCCCCACGAGAGAAAAATGGGACTCTGGGGTTTTCAGAAATGGCAAGGGACTGCCAAGGGGTTAGAGACGCACAGAACGGTTCCTCGGCCAACCAAGGATCAGGGTGTTGTTGTTTTTAAGTGTGCGATTCTGTTTATCCCCACACACTACTTAAAAAAAAAAATGTTTGTACTTGCTAAAGTTTTGGCAGGCGTGGAAATGGGGAGACAAGATTATCTTCCAGGCAAAAGAATGGGGAAATGGAACGAGGACAGCGTTGAGTAGTGGTTAGAGTGTCAGACTATGACCAGGTCATAGGAGAATAATAGAGTTGGAAGGGACCGTGAGGGTCGTGTAGCCCAACCTCCTGCAATGCAGGGATATTTTGCTCAATGTAGGGCTCAGATCCTGAGATTAAGAATCTTATGCTCTATCAACTCTGCTATCTTCCCTGGCAAAAGCAGTTCAGTGGCTGCCCATGGGCCACTTGCAATCCGTGAGCAAGCTACTCAATAGCATCCCTCAAAAAGGAGGCAAGACATCATGCCTCCATCCCAGCATGCCTTCTTAGAGGGAGAATGAAATACAGTGGTACCTCGGGTTAAGAACTTAATTGGTTCTGAAGGTCTGTTCTTAACCTGAAACTGTTCTTAACCTGAAGCACCACTTTAGCTAATGGGACCTCCTGCTGCCGCTGCACCGCTGCTGCACAATTTCTGTTCTCATTATGAAGCAAAGTTCTTAACCCGAGGTAATATTTCTGGGTTAGCAGAGTCTGTAACCTGAAGCGTATGTAACCTGAAGTGTATGTAACCCGAGTTACCACTGTAAAATGTAGTTAACCATCACAGAATAGCTTGTTGCCAGGAATTGCATGTGTTTATTTACTTCAGCCTTGTAAATAAGCCCTCAAAAGTTACTAGCCTGCCAAAAAAACAAAGTTGCCAGCTTGCTAAGCAGTTGGCATTTCCATGCTGACCTTGGAGAAACAACTACCATTGAAATGCAAGCTAGTCACAGGTTAGGGGTTTATTGGGAGGGCGGGTTAAATGTACTCCCAAGTTTTACCAAGACAGAAGGACAGAGCAATCCATCCCTCCAACACTAGCCCACTGTTTCCATGCTGGTCATGAAGAGCTGTGTTTTCCTTCCTCTGCAACTAGCATGTGGACTGTTGAAGAATGAATGGAGATACCCTTTCTTCTTCCCTCCCTTTCCTACATGAAATTCCTGTTTGCCTGTGAATAGCGAACTCATTTTCACCCTTACATAGCCCCCAGGCCTGAGGTTTCCACACCTTTGGTATAAACTAATAGCAAGCTCCCTGGTGTGAATTTATGTTTCCAAAACATCACCAAGCACAAGAGGGAGGTAGCAGGTTTGGGGAAACAGGATTTCTGGAAGTACAAAAATAATGGAGTAGGAGGGCACTAAGGAGGTTAAAAGCCCAAGTGCAGCTCAGTGAGAACTGAGCATGTTTGGCTACAAAATGCTGGCAAGGGGGGCGGGGACAACTGGAAAATCAGTGACTGGCTGTGTCATAAAACAGGACCTGGCTGGCTGAAACCTTGAACAGAAGCAATCCACCCACTACAACATTTTGCTGCAGCTTCCACTTAGATAACTAAGTTCAAAATATGAACAGAGGTAAACTTGCTGACTATACGCGCCCTGCCCAGTGTTTAACCTTTCCTACAAAGTTCACCCTACCATTTCCACCCTTTTCCATTGTTCCCTCCCATCCAAGGGAGAGTTCCACTCACTTCGGTCAAGATGGGAAGGGTGCTGCGAAATTAGAAAGTTTGCAAAGCACTGGTCTGGTCTGGAATGGGAAGCAAGCCCAGGAATGGTCAAAACAAATCCTAGCTGGAATAAGCCCTGCCTGACTTCCCTGTCCATCGCCTTGACTTTCAAAATTTACTGTTTTTAGCTATGGTTTTATTTTATTTTAAAACTTCATGATTTGTCGTCTTATGCTTTTGAACACCGCTTTGAACATTATTTCCAAAGCACTGTGTGTGTGTGTGTGTGTGTGTGTGTGTGTGTGTGTTCTAAACAGACCCTGAGATTTAGAGGTATAGGGCGGTATGCAAATTTAATTTAAAATAAATAAATAAATACGATAAATATTTTGAATACTTCTTCTTTCTGCAAAGAACAAAAGCAAAGTCAAACCAGAATATCCCCAGACTTCATGGATATTATGGGGGCTGCATCCCTGATTCTAAGTACTGCACATTCACTTGCAGCAGAATCCTATACATGTGTGTTGAGCAAGAACATATGAAGTGGTCTTATACAGATGAAATAAATAAAAAAAATTGTTCAGTAGCACCATAGAGACCAACTTAGTTTGTTGTGGGTATGATCTTTTGTGTGCGTGCACACAAATATTTATACCCAAAAGAAACTTAGTTGGTCTCTAAAGTGCTACTGGACAATTTTTTAATTTTTTAATTTATTTCGACTTCGTTAGACCAACACAGCTACCTACCTGGGTCTTATACAGAGTTAGACCCTTGGTCCCTTTAGCTCAGTATTGTCAGTTCTAGTCGTTCCCAGCCATTTTTCCCCATGGACCATTTGAAAAATTTCCCACGGACCACTTAATGATTTTTCTATAAGGTGCGCTATACTTGATACCGTATGGTTTTTCACCATATTTCATTGCTTCTTTTCTTTGTTACATTTTTTATTATTCCATATACTGGAATTCAAACTGGAATTCAATAAAGTACAATATAAGAATTAAAAGAAGCAATAAAAAAGCAGTATGAATATTTAACATGGTGGATGTGCCATCTCATGACCATAAATCCACAGAGACGCATTACACACCACCTGAATGAGGCTTGTGGACCACTAGTGGCCCACAGACCACAGGCTGGGAAGCCCTCATCTACTCTTGATGGGCAGCAGCTATTTAGGGTTTCAGACAGCCCCCGCTCCCAGCCCTTCCTGGAGATATCAGGGATTGAACCAGGGACCCTCTCCATGCACAGCAGATGTTCTACCGCTGAGCCATGGCTCTTCCCCATTGGGGCTTCCAGAAAAGCAGCCATAAAACAGTAGCCTTAAATGCAGTATGCCTCTGAATGCTAGATGCTGGTGGGAAACAGGGGAGAGCTGCTGCCTTCACGTCCCAACAGTGAATGCTGGATTAGATGCACCTTTGATCTGATAACAGGCAGTGGGGCTCTTCTTGCGTTCAATCTCATCGGCCTCAGCAGAACATTACCAAAGATTACAGTATAGCGTCATTGCACCAGATCGCAGCCATATCCTTTAGAAGTGTAGTGTTTTTAATGCATATTTTAATTTTGATTCCTTTCTTTACAACTCTCCAGGACCTTATGTGCAAGAGAGAGAAGGAGGGGGGGGGGGAGTAATGGAGTGTTTTTCAGAACAGTAGAAAATCCAAGAGCAGGTAATACCATGGGATATTCAAGGCCACCTTTAAAAGGCCAGTTCCCTTTGGAGCAGGGAGAAAAGCCCTGGAGACTCCTGATGTGTCTATAGCAATCTGTTTTGCTTTAAAAAAAATAATGTGCAGGTTGTATCCTGGGAGCGCTGCTGAAAGCACGCACAGATAGCACATCCCAGGAGCAATGACGAGGTCAGGGAGTCCCTAAACCAAACTTGTTCTTTTCATAAGAAAATATTATGTACAGTGGTACTTCTGGTTGCGAACGGGATCCGTTCCGGAGGCCCGATCGCAACTCGAAAAGCCCACAACCTGAAGTGCCGTATCTGCGCAGGTGCGTGGCGCAATTTGGCGCTTGTGCGCATGCACGAAGCACAATTTAGCGTTCATGCGTGAGCAGCGAAACTCAGAAGTAACCCTTTCCGGTACTTCTGGGTCACCGCACAGGACGCAACCTAAAAAAAGTAACATGAAGCAAACGTAACATGAGGTATCACTGTATATATATACACAGTGGAACTTAATTTGTTCCGGAGGTCCGTTCTTAACCTGAAACTGTTCTTAACCTGAAGCACCACTTTAGCTAATGGGGCCTGCCGCTGCCGTTGCGCCACGGGAGTACGATTTCTGTTCTCGTCCTGAAGCAACGTTCTTAACCCGAGGTACTATTTCTGGGTTAGCGGAGTCTGTAACCTGAAGCATATGTAACCCGAGGTACATATGAGGTACATAGAGAGAGAGAGAGAGACCTGTCTCCAAACTCTCTGAGCTGCTCCAGAGCCAAGCCAGGTAAATGTTCTCAGGCTTGACCTCTTGAGGAGGGCTGTGGTATTTAAATTTAAACAAATAGCTTCTAGACACTAAGTACCGGTATATTTGTGTCCTTCCTTCCTCCAAGGGTATTGTAATGCCCTTGGGGGTTGGACTAAATGGTTTTTTGGGGGATCCCCTCTACTCCCATGATTTTATAGTGGTACGGTAAGATTATGCAATAAAACAGGACTGCTGGGGTAGTGAGTTCACAGGAGTTAAAGAGCTAGAGACATTTTTGGAAGCCCAGTATAAAGGAGTATTTCTTTCTTCCACTCCTCTTGTCCAGGTTATGATATCAAGGTGTGTGGGGAGGGGGTCGTTTAAGTGTGTAAGAAGGAAAAAAGTGCCAGTCTTGGGGCTGGGGTCCAAAAAAAGATGCAGAGGCCTGGCTTTCTCTCTGCACAGCATCATAAGCTATGGCTCCAGAGAAACCTAATGAGGAATCCGAATCTGTTGGGAGTGCCAGTGTTATGAGCCTTCCATCTTACGTCCATCAAATACATTGTAAAAATAATCTTATATTGTAGAAATTCCGTAAGTCTCCAGTGACCTTGATCTCAAGGACATTGAACCAAATGACGTGCTGAAATCTGTCGCCACTATTGAGATTGAGGTACTCATATCAGTGCTATCTTATTCTGCCCTCACAACAACAATGTGAGAGTATTAAATCAGGGTAAGAGGGAGTGATTGGCCAAAGCTCAACCAGCAACCTTCATGGCTTAGTACAGGTGTGAACCTGGCCCTCACAAGCCTACATCTGACATGCTGTACACTGCATGAAGGGTGAGGAACTGGAACTGACCAGCAGAACAGAGCCTTAATGCCCCCAGCTCCATCCACCACCTTTGGCAGGTGAGCAGCTATGCCCACCTGTCAGAGTTCAACGGGGCTCACTGGAGCTGCCAGTCAGCTGATCAGTGGTTGCAGTGAGCCCCTTTGAAGTCCAGTGGGGCTTGCTCTCCCCGCCAATCAGCTGATGGGCACAGACAGCGAGCCTGTTCAGCTGCACTAGGAAGATATTGATAGAGTGCACACTCAGTGCTGATCAGCAAGCCTTGCCCCACCCAAATGGGAGCTTACTTCATGGTGAAGTGTGAATTTCAGAGGATGGCTGTGTTTCAATGCACTTGCTGTTTCCAAAAGTCTGAGTTACGTAGCTTTGCCCTTAAATGTGAACTAAATCAGGTTCCTCCCCCATCCCTAGCTACTAAACCAGGGGGCGGCAAACTAAGGCCCGCCGGCTGGATCAGGCCCAATTGCCTTCAGGATCCAGCCCACAGACTGTCTGTGGATCGGCGTGGGGATTCTGTTCGTTCGGGCTGCGTCATTCCATTCCTGCCCCCCTCACACCATGGCAGTGCCTCCTCCCTCCCTCCTCCTGGCTTCTCCCCGCCCTGCCTAGAGGAGGAAGGGGGCTGGCTGAGCGCCATTTTAAGCAGCCCCTCTCCGGAGCCAGGCCTTTCATGCCACTCATCTTCACTCCACTGCTACCCTGGTGCTCCTGTGGGCCAGAGAGTGGAGCGGACGTGCTCGCTTTGCCTACCCACAAGAGGCAGTGGCAGCGGCGGCAGTGGCTAGGGTTGGTGGGTGGGGAGGAAGACTACTTGCCCCCCTTGTCTTTTCTTCCAGCTCTCCCCCCCCCCGTGCCACTTCTCCTGCACACCATAAGGTCTGAGGGACAGTGTACCGGCCCGCAGCTTTAAAAAAATTGCTGACCCCTGTACTAAACAGCACATAACTTGGAAAAAGAATTCCAATATGATCAAAATAACAACATTTCACGATACAGCTAATGGTGTCACACAACAAAAGTTAGCTGAGGCTTGGTTCAAGCCAATATAGGGCTTGAACATTCAGAAATGTTCACATCTTCTGGGTGGAATGTAGCATAGACCTTCCCTGCCACCATGGTAGGGAGCAGAGTTTGGATAAGGTTTGCATGCATAGGTGTCTGATAATCCCAATTTCAACAATCCTATTTCAAAGAAGGCAGGAAAGCATAACAGAAAGGCAGCAGGGGGGATTTGCTCCACATTCAGAAGTTCCATTATTATTATTATTATTATTATTATTATTATTATTATTAATAATAATATTTTGCCCATCTGATTGGGTGGCCTCAGCCACACTGAGTTGCTTCCAACAAATTAAAACACAGTTAAGACATCAAACATTACAAACTTCCCTATGCAGGGCTGCCTTCAGATGTCTTCTAAAAGTCAGATAATTGTTTATTTCCTTGACATCTGACAAGAGGGAGTTCAGCTACTGAGAAGGCCCTCTGCCTGGTTCTCTGTAGCCTCACTTCTCACAATGAGGGAAAACCACCAGAAGGCCCTCAGAGGTGGATCTCGGTTTCTGTGCTGAACAATGGGGGTGGAGACACTCCTTCAGATATGCAGTGGAATTTGTATACAAGATATTCCACCCATAGATTCACAGATTTCTCTCACAATTGTGAATACGTCTGTGTGCAAGACATTAAGCAATGCAGATATATGGGATGATAATTAAGATTCCCTCCCTTTCCATCCATATAATCATTTTGTTTTTATTTCACCATCAGCCCTGAACTAAAACATGGTATCTAGCCAGCAATTAGAAGATGTTTTTGTATTACAAAATATTACGAGAAAGAAAAATGGGAGGCATGGCTTCTGTCAACATCTTGTTATACAATAATAAGTGGAAACAATTTTCCTTGATAAATATTAATTTATCAGCCACAGAGCCACATGCAGCCACAAACCAGTGTGTTTAGACTAGAGCATCCCTGTATCTAAAATTCCACAAGCCTCTCTAATATCCTTGCTTGGTATAAGTGGCAGCAGCAATTGTGGCAGAATGTGCTTATTATATCAGTCCTGCTTTGTGACCTGTTTTTGGCTAATGACCCTGAGCTATGCAGATCTTGCTTGTACAAACCATTGTTGCTGCTTCAGAAATAGACTTTAAGATCTTAAGACTGAAACCCAATGTCCATATACCTGGGAGTAAACCCCACTGATCTCAGTAGGACTTAACTTTGAGTCTTAATTTAGGATTGTACTGCAACACAGAGGTAATTGAAGAATGGACCCCTTTAAAAAGGGATTCCTTTGAAAAGGAATTGCACCAAGAGTCACAAGATGAAAATAAAAAGAAGCTGCAGTTATTTAATCGTTTAATGTAAAATGCAATTTTGCCAGTCTTTTTCACATGGTTGCATCACAAGTTGCACATACCCAAATCCCTCTCCTACTTAGCTGTTTTAGGGTACAGCCTGGGGGCCAGCCTTCCTTCCTTCTGGTCACCACAACCATAGCCTAACCTAACCCATGGAAATTTAACATTCATCAGCACATGATTTAGGTTGTCTTGATAGAGACTTTATTTGTTTCAGCACACACACAAAAATACACAGCCTGTCTAAAACTACCTAAAACAAATATTTTATGCTTCTTGACAATTTCTTTTTCGTGACCTTTAGCTTTACAGCACGATGCAGCTAAAAATAAATCAGAATAAGGAAATCCCAGTGTCCATTCAGTGAATCTTTGTTTTTTCTGAGAGAACTACAAAAGCAATTACACAGAGAATGTCAATTTTAGGCAGCGTATTAATGTATATGGCTCTTCTTTGAACTTCGATTCTTAGCAGTATATACCTGTTAGCTCTCTGACAAATAGAGAAAATTCATTATACATTCTATTATACATTATACATTCTGTCATTCTAAGGCTGCAATCCTATATATATTTCCCTGAGAATAATTCCAATTGTATTCAGTTTGGCTGACCACTGATCAGACATGGATGAGATTGCCCTGTTGGCAGGTGTTAAAATATACCACCAGAAGACATACATATTACTGGTATCCAGTCCCAAAGCACGTTGATTTCAGTAGGACTTCACTTTCTCAATTTCATTAGAATTTACTTTCAAATAATATGTTTCACTCTGCAGTACAACACTGCAATTGTACACATTCTTAGTTGGCCCTAAGTTGCACTGAAATGCAGGAGTTGTTCCTAAGGAAGTGTATCTGGGACCAGGGTGTTTCTGACCTTTAACTGTTCCATAAGCCTCTGTGCTCTCACTGTGCTTTAAGGGACACCGTCAGAACAGGTAGGCCTTAAAAAGTTTAAACCACACTGACAAGTTTTCCTCATGATAAATTTTTACTGTAAACGTTTGCTGCAATTGTTTTGCCGGTTCCCTTTGCAAAACCAGGCTTTGCTACGGGCTCTGCAGGGTCTGTTTATTGTATTTTTGTCTACACGGATAGATACCTTTAAAAGCCTACCTCTTTGATGAGCTGTTAAACATGAAATGGGTGTACCTGTACGGGAGAGAGGTTATTATGGTGTAGCTTGGTATTTGTGATTTCCAGGAAACCGTGTCAATATAATGTTCTCATGGAGGCCTTGAATAAATCTAATCACCGCATAACATCTGTGTCGTCTTGTTAAAAGATTTTATCTAGTAACTGTCTGCTTGAGCTTTGTAATGTGTGTCAGATCGAAGTGTCAAGACAGGAGAATTAATTAAACAAAAACAACAGATAATTAAGCTAGACTTTCAAAACACCTGCTACTCAGATATTGTTTCCAGTAGCAGGCGAAGTGCTCTCAGAACATCCCAGAATACCCACAAACCAGTGCTGTGCATGGGCAGGGGGGTTGCCAACCTTGGGGGGCCAGTGGACACATTTGCAAACCAGAGAAATGGTTGTGGGCATTACATGGGTACCACAACTCTCCCTTCCATAGCTGTAACACACACATACACAGAGAGAGGGGGGGGGGACCAAAGAGCACAATTAGACTTGGGGAAAAGTCTTCTTTTGGCTGCATCTTTCAGTGGAGACAAGGTCATGGGACCCTGTGGGGCCAGGAAAGGCTTTCGAGAACACATGTACCCCTGTAGTGCCACTTGGTGACACTTGGTGTCCAGGAAAAGGTAAAGGGACCCCTGGGGTTGCGGCGCTCATCTCGCTTTATTGGCCGAGGGAGCCAGCGTACAGCTTCTGGGTCATGCGGCCAGCATGGCTAAGCCGCTTCTGGCGAACCAGAGCAGCGCATGGAAACACCGTTTACCTTCCCGCTAGAGCGGTACCTATTTATCTACTTGCACTTTGATGTGCTTTCGAACTGCTAGGTTGGCAGGAGCAGGGACCGAGCAATGGGAGCTCACCCTGTCGCGGGGATTCGAACCGCCAACCTTCTGATCGACAAGTCCTAGGCTCTGTGGTTTAACCCACAGTGCCACCCACATCCCGATGGTCCAAGAAAGCATGGCACTAAAGGCAGTCTGTAGCTCTGCAATCCGGCTGGCAAGCAAACATCACCTTGGCTTCCCTCTTCACAAGTTAATCTTCCCGTCTCCTGGTCTACCTGCTAGTTATTCTCTGTTGGCCCCTGTCTTTCTTTGACCCTTTGTCAGCTGCCTCACATCCTTTCTACTTCAGGGCTTTCCCCTTTCTAAGGCCTCCCTACTTCTCCCTGGCCTCTTCCCCTTTTCTCTCTCTACCACTTCATTGACCTCCCACCTCTATTGTCACAGCCTTCCCTCCTCTTTCCCCCCCTTTGGTTTCCACTTAGCTTTGTGGCATTTGTAAAGAGTGAAATAAAGGGAGACCTACCTTTCAATATTATCATGGGTTGTAGTTATGATGTACACGGAAAGTTTTATAAGTGAATTACTATTTGATAACTATATGAATCGGGTTGCCGGAGGCGTAGGTGGGAAGCACACCCGTGCTTGCGTGAATATACAGAAATGCGGAAGAGCAGGCACAGCCTAATTTCAAAATCCTAGTCTGCACTGTGCTGCTATTTGAGCTTATGAACGCAAAAGGTTAGATAATATATGGTGCTATGGGGAGGCACAAAACACCACTCAAAGATCAGCTCCTTGGAGCCCAAACAGATGTGATGATGCCGCATATCTGTGATCCGTCCCAACAATTTTTATTTTTATTAATAACTGGTTGAGGAAGCTCCCATTTTGATTGGATCAGTGGCAGAGAGGAAGGGAAGGGATGATTAATCCTTATATGCGATTTTCTACATCTATTCCCCATCCTGATCTTTATTGGTCTCACCAGGAGACAATATACAAGTACCTGTGTTCTTTTCCCCAAGTGGAGCAAATAGTTGCTTCTTGGGGGTGGGTTTAGACTGGGAAAGTGGTACAGGGAGGGCAAGGGTTAAAACTGCTTTCCACCCCCACCCAGTGGCGAAGCTGCCTGCTCTGCTACCTAAGTCAGGCGATCCCATCATTGCTCTCCCACATCACAACAATGGCCACTAGTCATGATGACTAAATTTCCCAGGGTTAGAAGTGACATGCTGTTGAATAGTAGTTTCTGGGGACGAACAATGGATCCTCCATGTTGTTAGGTTCTGCGTCAAACTTGGGAGAATGAGCAAATGCCATTCTCCCTCTTCTGCTCCAGTCAGAGGCTGAAATTACATTTGCCACTATCGCACACAACACAGGAATTTTTCCAATCAACACAGAAAGATTCCAAATAAGAATACCTAACCCAGTTTGCTGTGGGATATGGTTTGAAGTCATATAAGGCTGCTGAATTTGTACAGTGGTTCCTCGGTTTAAGTACTTAATTCGTTCCGGAGGTCCGTTCTTAACCTGAAACTGTTCTTAACCTGAATCACCACTTTAGTTAATGGGGCCTCCTGCTGCTGCCGTGCCACCGGAGCACGATTTCTGTTCTCATCCTGAAGCAAAGTTCTTAACCCAAGGTAATATTTCGGGGTTAGTGAAGTCTGTAACCTAAAGCGCCTGTAACCTGAAGCGTATGTAACCTGAGGTACCACTGTATAGAATTTAAATTTAAATATATACACAACCATTTCAAATAAAACCAATGGCATTTTTTTAATTTACAAAAAAAATACATTTGTAACTTAACATAGTTTTTGCTATCCATATGAAAATCACTTTCATTTTTTTCTTTACTATTTTCTGTTTAGTTTTATTTTTTTTTCATTTGTCATCTTAGCACATTTTTTTCCCTGTCAGCTCTTCAACTTTTATTACTTTTTTTTTTTTTTTTTTTGGAGGGCAGCTTGCCTTGCTTCCCATCGTGCATCTGAGGTAATTTCCCCCGTTATCTTCATGTGGAAAAGCCTACCAGGGCAGACTTCATTTAAGCAAGTAGCACAGCCCTTTTGTTGTAAAAGGAAATTAATACATCTTCAGGAAAAAGTTGAGCTGGAAAAAGCATCCTGCTACTTCATTATAATGTAGCGTGATCTGACATTGTAATGCCTTATCTCACAAGAGGATGTCTGTTTACTATGTGATTTAGATATGACAAAAGAAATCAGCTTCAATAAGATTTATTCTTACTAGATGACTCTGTGCCCCTTACAGTCTTATATCATTGAAGCCACAATTATATGGACATTTAACAATGACCAAATAAATAAAAAAAATCCTGTCTGTGTATAGTATATTGTTTGTACAAAATAACATCAGGTCGTTTCTCTCTATTCAGTCTATCCTATGCTATTGACATGGGATCTGTAAATTAAATTAATTAAAATTAATTATTGTAAATACCAAACCTTACATGTACAGTAATGAGAAGGGTATTTTTAAGGTTTGCATACTTATACAGCTGTAATCAGCATTTCCCCCACCACCATCTTGTATGTGTGTCCACTTAATTCCAGTTGTGATATTGGCCCTTAGCATTTCTTTTGATCTTTCTGAGTGTTCAGAGTACTTCATATATTTTATCCGAGTACAGTGGTACCTCAGGTTAAGTACTTAATTCATTCCGGAGGTCCATACTTAACCTGAAACTGTTCTTAACCTGAAGCACCACTTTAGCTAATGGGGCCTCCTGCTACTGCCGCGCCGCCGGAGCACAATTTCTGTTCTCATCCTGAAGCAAAGTTCTCAACCCAAGGTAATATTTCTGGGTTAGTGGAGTCTGTAACCTGAAGCGTATGTAACCCGAGATACCACTGTAATCCAAACTGCAAGTATTATTATTTATTCTCTGTATACTACACATTAGAGGCTGAAGTCTAGCAGCTAGCCTTTGGGTTCCCAAGTGGATAATGTGAAATTTGAACTGGAAACTTTCTCCCTCACTGCTCAATATAGGCTGTTTGTAGATTTTTCGCTGGTGTTTCAAATATACGCGATTTCACTTAAACGCATGGCGCTGTGGAATGTAACCGCCGTGTAAATTGGCTGAAAACTGGGATGCCACAGAGGGAAAACAAAACGGTTTCATGGATCAGCTAAGTGACTCACAGAATGCTGCTTGTTCATCCCTAATGTAGGCAATATCTGCCTCAGCATGTTCTAAAGCATTCTGACCTAGGTAAAGGTACCCCTGCCTGTACGGGCCAGTCGTGTCCCACTCTAGGGTTGTGCGCCCATCTCACTTAAGAGGCTGGGGGTCAGCGCTGTCCGGAGACACTTCCGGGTCACGTGGCCAGCGTGATGAAGCTGCTCTGGCGATCCTGCACCAGTGCAGCACACGGAAACGCCGTTTACCTTCCCGCTATAAAGCGGTACCTATTTATCTACTTGCACTTAGGGGTGCTTTCGAACTGCTAGGTGGGCAGGAGCTGGGACCGAAAGACAGGAGCTCACCCCGCCGCGGGGATTCGAACCGCCGACCATGCGATTGGCAAGCCCTAGGCACTGAGGTTTTACCCACAGCGCCACTCGTGCCCCTATTCTGACCTTGATTTGTGTAAATGAACAGGTTGTGTACAGTGGTACCTCGGGTTAAGAACTTAATTTGTTCTGGAGGTCCGTTCTTAACCTGAAACTGTTCTTAACCTGAGGTATCACTTTAGCTAATGGGGCCTCCCACTGCCGCCATGCCACCACCACACGATTTCTGTTCTCATCCTGAAGCAAAGTTCTTAACCCGAGGTATTATTTCTGGGTTAGCGGAGTCTGTAACCTGAAGCATCTGTAACCTGAAGCGTCTGTAACCTGATATAATAATAATAATAATAATAATAATAATAATAATAATAATAATAATAATAATAATTTATTATTTATACCCCGCCCATCTGGCTGGGTTTCCCCAGCCACTCTGGGCAGCTTCCAACAAAACCTGAGGTACCACTGTATTCCGAAAATTCATACACTACATAAAACATACAGGAGTGACCACCACACTCTTTTGTGCATAGGTGTGTTTTTATGTAAGGCAGATGACAGGGTGACCTTTGGCCTCATACACATTTCCCACAGCAAATGTGTGATGTCAGATCAGGGAGCTGATATCATAGGCCATTATGGATGCCATCACAATCTACTAGGCAAGACTTTGCTTGCGGTGTTCTTTCCTATGCCCTACACCCAATCCTCCTAGCCCCCAACTTTCAGAAACCATGGATTGACTCCAGCCCTGGTCCTCCCTCAGCAGTGGAAACCATGAGGTCAGTATGAGAAAGCTTCCTGTGTAAACTTGTGTGTTGGTCAACTCTGGTCATGTGTCATGCTGAAAAGGTTGGTGCTGCTCACCCACCTCTGCCTCAACCTTGATCCCAGGCATACTGGACAATGTCTTCGTTATCTGCCAGTTCTTTGCATCAGGCTCTCCATCTTTCTTTCACCCCTTGTTTCTCAACCCCGGAAAAGAAAAGCTTGCTGCTTTTGCCCCTTGCTCCATTACGTAGTAGTACTCTGACAGTCATCTACAGTGGTTTAATGATAAAGGTGTCTTCTCCTTTATTCCCTACATTTCTGCAACATGTTACTCAGCTTTGGTGATGGATTATTATTTTGTTTATCTAAGACAGATACTCCTTGCTACTGCGACTGTCTGCCCTCTAATTGGTTTGCCCCTTCTATATCAATATTTCCCTCCTATGTATGTTTGATTCAACTTAGTTCATTTGTAACCAAGGAAAATGTAGTTGACTTGGCCAAAACAACAAACTTCTAATTTCCGTAGTCTCGGCAAACCATATAAGTATTATAAGCTCACAGATGGACCCAATCTTGTATGACGTATATAGACGTTGTACTGAGTTCATATTCTTTTCAGTTTAAAAACCCCTAAATTTCTCAATCTGCTTACAGAAAATATTTTTTTAGAAACCCTTATCCAGTATTGTTGCTGCTTAACATAACACACAGAACTCCCAAATGCTGCAAGGTCATTATTGTCTGGAATATCTCTCACTGCATCACCATCTTCCAGATGTCTGGCAGGAAATTCACTGTTTTATAGCAATGAGCAATTTACTCTCTCATACACACACACACACACACACACACACACACACACACTTCTGTATACCACAGCACAAACCTAACATTTAGATTTCTCAACAGTGTTCTTATGGGTCAAAACTGACCTCTTTGTGTCTGGGTTTTGATACTGACATCAGAAGAAAACTATGTCTCTGCACTGAGCTGTAATCTCTACAGTTCCTTCCTATGATGAACACATTCCTGGCTGGCACCGTAAAAATATTTGACAAATAGTCAGTGGATATTTGGTTTTCCTCGAAGGTAGGACTTAAAAAAAAACATGGCTAGCAACTCAAAGGCCAGGGTCTGGATCCAGTCCTCCGGTGCAGGTGTTAAGGAGCATCACAAATCCTGCCAGTAAAGGAGAGCATTTCTACACCCAGGAAGCTGACACTGTTCACAGAGCAGCATTAAGGGCAGAAAGGAGGAAGCCATTGGGTATAGTAAACCCCATTCTCCCTCTCCAATCCTCAAGACCAAAAGGAACAAACACAGGGGTAACCAAGGCGTTATCCTTCAGATGTTGTTTGACTACAACTCCCATCAGCCCCAGCCAGCATAACCAGTAGTTATGGATGATAGGAGTTTGTAGACCAGCAACATCTGAAGGAAGAGAGCCAAGTTGCCTACCCCTGCCATAATACCGTATTTTTCGCTCTATAAGATGCACTTTTTCCCTCCTAAAAAGTAAAGGGAAATGTGTGTGCGTCTTATGGAGCAAATGCAGGCTGCGCAGCTATTGCTAATGCCAGAACAGCAAGAGGGATTGCTGTGCAGCAATCCCTCTGGATGTTCTGGCTTCAGGGATAGCTGCGCAAAGCTTCTTCAACAACATTTGATTCAGAATTTTTTCCCCCTTGTTTTCCTCCTCTAAAAACTAGGTGCGTCTTATGGTCGGGTGCGTCTCATAGAGCGAAAAATACGGTATATGCCTGAGAAAGTTAAGCTGTTGAGGACTTGTGCTTACAAGACTGAAGTTTGGCTGCTAGGTTAGAAGTTGTGAAGTTTTTATCTTCCAGATACATTACAAGTGCATGGAGATCTGTGAGTAAAATGCAGAGGGTTGGGCCATGGGCCATGCATTTTAAGAAATATGGGGGAATAGGAGGGTTCGTGGGGCGGGGGGAGCATTCTGTGAAGGTGGTCTGCTTGAATCCAACGAATCAGGTGTGTCCTGTTAGTCCCAGCTATCATATTGGAGCCCCCACATTTAATAAGGAGAGAACCAAAGAGAATAAGTGCAGCCAAACTGGGGCGGGGAATAGCCTTTGGATGAAAGGTTATCCTTGCCCAGAGGTGCACTGAGTCCTTGACACACACTCTCTGCAGGTCAAGAGGTGTTTCTGAAGCTTGTTCTGCAGCGGAGCTACCCTGGAATTCCTTCTGGCTTGTCTTGCAGATAGTGCATGGGCTAAATTCCGAAGCTCAACCCCCAGTTTCTTCCAGCATCTTCTGGTATCAACAGAAGGGACATACTGCCCCTTCTGAAGGTGGGAACCCCACCATTCCTTTGGGGCCCTGACTTCTGCGTGGCTCCTAGACATCTTCTACTGGATCTGCCCAAAATCAATTGTCCTCAAGTAACACTAACGCGTATGGTTTCTGCTCTTGTCCTTTCCTTCCTTGGTAAGTGCAACATCTGGTTGTTTTGCCAGTGGTATTGGAGAATGCTAAGTCCACAGTCTGGAGCAGTTTTCCTCCAGTGCCCTGTTACAGCGGTGCTTCGCAGATTCCCATGCATGCATCTGTATGGGCTGAATCAGGGAATCCCAAAGCATCCTTTTTCATTGGGGATGATGTCATTCACTGTCCAGATGTGGAACAGATGAAAAGGATCAGTGCTGGACAGGAGCAAGGCAGAGTGAATGGATCCATATGGTAGCCAACTTTTTCTAGGCACGCTTCAGCCCCTCTTATGCCCCATTAGTGTCCTCAGCTAATCAGGAGTCACAACTACTAAGAAAAAAGAATCTGAGGCAAGTTCACCCAGAGCAAGCAATTAAAAGAGTCAGTGAAGAGAACTCTTGATTATTCTTCTACAGGATAATAATAAAAAGAATACTCTTACCACTGAAGTCTTAGCTATCTACAGAAATATTGCTGTAAAAGTCACATATAAAGAGGCTGGGATAGTTACACAGATTTACACAGATTATAAAGCAAGAGTTTCCAGACAGTTAAATGATACTGCTTTTTTACAGGCCTTTAATTTATAATCCCACATGTGAAGGCAAAAACAGAAGCTTACTTGGAAGTCAACACAGCATTCCAATTATGATAGATCATTAAACAGGACATTTCATATTTGATTGGAGAATACCTAATTAAAATACGTGGCGCTACACTTTACACAAATCTTAGGGAAGATATACAATTATTTACAATGTGTAGGTATCATTTTTTATATATAAAAAACACCATCAGCTCATTTTATTGATATTCTTAAATTATATCTTCCCAAAATGGCATACCCACCATACAAGAAGTATTTTAAAGATATACTGCAGATTTTTAAAATGAAAAAACCTCATCAACATGGCATATGTGCAAAAGTTTAAATAACCATCTCAATTTAAAATTATATTTTCCATTTACTAACTGAGCTAGTCAACCAATTTCAAAGATAGATAGATGATAGATAGATAGATAGATAGATAGATAGATAGATAGATAGATGATAGATAGATATAGATAGATAGATTAGATAGATAGATAGATAGATAGATGATAGATGATAGATAGATGATAGATAGATGATAGATGATAGATAGATAGATAGATAGATAGATAGATGATAGATAGATAATAATGATAGATAGATGATAGATAGATGATAGATAGATAGATGATAGATTAGATAGATAGATAGATAGATAGATAGATAGATGATAGATAGATAGATGATAGAGATAGATAGATAGATAGATAGATAGATAGATAGATAGATAGATAGATAGATGATAGATAGATATAGATAGATAGATTAGATAGATAGATAGATAGATAGATAGATAGATAGATGATAGATGACAGATAGATGATAGATAGATGATAGATAGATAGATAGATAGATAGATAGATAGATAGATAGATGATAGATAGATAATAATGATGATAGATAGATAGATGATAGATAGATGATAGATAGATAGATGATAGATTAGATAGATAGATAGATAGATAGATAGATGATAGATAGATAGATGATAGAGATAGATGATAGATAGATAGATAGATAGATAGATAGATGATAGATAGATAATAATGATGATAGATAAATGATAGATAGATGATAGATTAGATAGATAGATAGATAGATAGATAGATGATAGATAGATAATAGATAGATAGATAGATAGATAGATAGATAGATAGATGATGATAGATAGATGATAGATAGATAGATAGATAGATAGATAGATAGATAGATAGATAGATAGATGATAGATGATAGATAGATGATAGATAGATAGATAGATAGATAGATAGATAGATAGATAGATAGATAGATAGATGATAGATGATAGATAGATGATAGATAGATAGATAGATAGATAGATAGATAGATAGATAGATGATAGATGGATGGATATGGCACCCGTCTGTCTCGAGAGACAATGAAATGCACCCCCAAAAGTGAGGTCAAACTGCTGAAGAATCACAGTGCCTGCTTTGGCTGCAGAGACTGGCTGCCTCCTGTGTTGCTTTTGCTGCAATAGCAGCACCAAAGTGACTGGACCAGTCCAATCATGGGTCCAATGGTCAAGAAGGCAGTTGGTGCATGTGCTGCAGAGAGAAATAAGGGGCAGCTGGGATTCGTCAACCTGGGAAGCTAGGAGAAGGAAACCCAGTCCTATACCTCCGCTTCCTTGCAACTATACTTATTCATGAGAAAGGCTTTGGGAGTAAACTTGGAAAAATTTGTACCCCCTAGCTTTGCGGGACATCTTTTTTTGGGGGGGTGGATGGCTAAAGAGTAAATCCTTCACAAATCCTACACAAATCAGGCACTGGTGCACAAAACAATTCGTAGAGACGAGGTAACAAACTGCCTTTTTATATGTTAAAATGAAATACATATATCTACACTATTTTTGGATTTGGATTTGATATCCCGCCTTTCACTCCCTTTAAGGAGTCTCAAAGTGACTAACATTCTCCTTTCCCTTCCTCCCCCACAACAAACACTCTGTGAGGTGAGTGGGGCTGAGAGACTTCAGAGAAGTGTGACTGGCCCAAGGTCACCCAGCAGCTGCATGTGCAGGAGCGGGGAAGCAAACGCGGTTCCCCAGATTACGAGACTACCGCTCTTAACCACTACATCACACTGGCTCCTTATTTTGCACAAGACACACATACCTTTACAAGTCCATAACTGTTGTATCATGGGGAATGGCACTGAGAGTGCTGCTGTCAGGCTCTCCTCTCTTTGGAAAGTAGCCATGAGTGTGCACAGACAAACAGTAAGTTTCAGGAGAATATCCTTACATCTATACACAGTTGGGGTGCAGGTTAAAACAGGGACAGAGGTTTGGGGGCTGCTTAGGCCAAATTGCAAAGGAAACTGCACATAGTTATATAGGCAATATGACTCACTCAAACCAAGGATCACCTGTAGTCCAGTCCATTCCTTTCCTCTTTAGATTCTTAGATGGGTCCAGAAATTTGGCGATAGAAGAGGAAACTGAGATCAAAGTTTATTGGCAAGAAAAATGGTATTGTGTTTACTTGGGAAGCTGCCATGCTTTCATCTTGGTTGGCTTCCTGTGTCAATTGAGAATGGGGCCCCAAATCTTCTGTAATATGGAGATGATTCTGGGACAGGCATCTGGATCATAGTTTGCTAGGGCAGCCATTAACTAAAACAATTGTGAAAGGACTGTGATTTGGATAAGCTAGCAAAACTTGAATATATTTGTTTTCAGTTAGTACTGCATTTTGTTTCAAGCGATGCAATTTCGAATTTAATTTCCAATATGTTAATAGAAGCCTAATTAGGAATAATATGGTCCCATTACAATTGGCTTTTGTAAAAAAATAACAGTTTTGATTTTTGCCTTCTTATAATCTCGAGTATTGAAATTTTGTGATAGGCAAACTAATGCATTCACATTTGCTTATCATATCAATAGGGTCTAATTTTGTTGGCTCTTCTATTGAATTATCTGATGAATATAACAAGCAGTTTTGATTTAGTGTCATTCATTTTTTTCATTTATTATACTTCTTTGGTCTGAAGAGCAATATGTTTGCTTTCACTAATAATATTAAATAGGAATCAATTTTCATATCATCATTCATCTATTTTTTTTCATATTGAATAGCCAGAGCTCATTAGCTGAAGTATAACAGATGTGAAATAAAGTTCTTGCTTAATTCTGCATACATTTTCCCCCTAATGTGTACTGCCGTCAGAATGGCCCGTTGGTGGCAATATTTGCTGTCAAAACAAAATTACATTACTTGCCGTGCCTCTGCATGGGGCTTTATTGGACATGGAACATCCAATCTTCCCAAGTCACACATGATCTGAGATGATCATACACTGTTCTTGCATTCTGCCCCCCCCCCCCCACCATGCATGAGATAGTGGCCATAATTGACTAGTGTGGCCTAGATTCTGGCCAATTCTTCTCAAACAGGTGACCATTCCAGTACTGTACATTCTCACACCAGCAGCTACCTGTCATGTTAAGTAGATATACAAAGACACACAAGTGTTGTAGCTGCACATCTTGACCCCTCAGCTGTATATCTTTTGGTCAAGACCTACATCTGGCCTGCACCACTCATGACTCATCAAGCTGGATGAAGGTCTCACAGTGTTGCATTTTGGCCAAGACCTGCTGGACACTTCTCCTTTATCTGTGGTCACAGGCAGATAACAAAACCAGGGGGTTTAATAACGTCTTGTGACTCACCCTACCAAACTAATGGGCTGTAGCCAGATTAGTAGTAACAGTTGTGCAGGCTTGGTCTCTAGGAACTAATGTTTTCGTGTCTTTTTTTCTGTAATTACCATATATCATAGCACTCTTGAGGGACAGACATTAACATATAAAGAAAGCCTGCCGCACCGTTGCAATTGAACTGAACAGACAAGCATACAGCGCAGGTCCCCTCCTCCTCACTTCCACGTTGCCACCACATCCTTCCCACACACACACCCCTTCTGCTTCATGCCGTTAATGTCACATCTTGTGGCTCTAAGAAATGAAGTGAGTCTGCAGTCTAAATTTAGAGAAAAGAGAGGCAGAGCAAGTTATGAGTTGACTGAAGCAGACGTATCCTTGCGGCGCAGTTCTCTGCGGTAACATGAAGCAGGACTAGAAGACGTGCTAACTGCTTATAGGAGACTTTGCTTCCACCGTGTAGTGTTTTTATACGTGTAAATAAATGAAATACGATTGAGTAGCAGCCCTTTCTTCTTCGTTTGCCTCTCTCCCTGCCGTACAAAGCTTTTGCTTATCACACTAAGTTCCACCATGATCTACCCTCCTCCAGGCTGACTGCCTTTTTATATAGACTCAACCTACCTGCCCCGATAGCCACGTCCTCCACTCCTTAAGATACAGGCTCCAGGAAGTTTGGAACTTTTAATTTCCCCACCCTCACATGCATAATGGAGTTCTACTGCCTTCACATTTGAGCCCCAGGACAGATCAGGCTTTACAAGTTAAACCTGTAGTCCCCAGTGAACAAACGTGAAATGAACACATTCTATATAACACACATCAGTCCATTTGTAAACTGCCCTGAGGTTGCTTGCTTGCTTGGTTGGTTTTTACAATCAAGCTTTATATAAATCTTATGAACTAAATAAATAAACAAATAAACAAAACAAAGTCCATACAAGCAGTCAAGGACAGTGAAGTCCACTTCCTTCACACCCCACGCCAAGTATTTAAAAAAACACACAAGCATTTTGATTGCTAATCATGCTAACATTATGTATAGTTAGGCTTATAACAACCAATTCACCTGTTTGCTTTTGAAGTGACCAAATCTATGTGTGATGACTTCACCATACCTTTGTTGTAGGGAGAGAGCCATTTGTGTGGGAAAGCCTACGCGTCAAAAAATAAATGTGTCAAAGGAAGCACTTGACAATCAGAAGTTCAACATGGACTTCTTAGCTTTGTGCCTATTTGCATTTGAGGCAGAAATGCACAACAGGAAAGGGGGGAAATCAATATTGTGCCCAATTGCCACACATTGGAGGTACTATTTCCACTAGAACATATACAGTTAAATGTAAACATGAGTGTGTTCCCCACATACTGTCAGTTTGCAAGTTGTTAGGAAACATCAATTTGCTTTGCTGTGAATGACACCGATTGCTTAGATCCTTTCCAATCTAGGTTCAGGCCTGGCCATGGGACTGAGTCGGCCTTGGTCACCCTGACAGTTGACCTCTCTCTTTCATCAGCTTTTGATAGCATCGCCCATGCTATCCTCCCAGATCAGCTCTGGGGAATGGGAACTAGGGGCCCTGTATTACAGTGGTTCCAGTTCTACCTTCAGAAGTGAGTCCAGAGAATAGCATTAGGAGAGTGCCTTCCAGCCCCTGGGCAGCTATGTTATGTGATTTCACAGGGCACTATCTTACTCCCAATGCTATTTAATCTCTATATGAAGCCGCTGGGAGTAGTTATGAGGAGTTTCAGGGTGAGGTGCCATCAGTATGCTGATGACACTCAGCTCTGTTTCTCCAGGAGTGGCCATTGGGGTAGCCAAGGAGGGGCAGGGAGGGGCAGCTGCCCCCCCATCAATAAAAATAAAAAAATACATAGCAAACTGAAGTTCTGCTCTGTGCCCAACAAAAGGCCTGCCCCATGGTGAGACAGGTGAGGAGAAACAAGCTGAGCTTGAATCCTGGTAAGACAGAGACACTGTGGGTGAGCAGCACCCGTATCCAATAAATTGGTCAATTGCCTACCCTGGATGGGGTTGCACTCCCCCTGAAAGAGCAAGTTCACAATTTGGGGCAAGGGGTGCTTCTGAATCCAGCTTTCTCTCTGGAGACTCAGGTAGCCTCTGCATCTTTTACCAACTGCAGTTGGCAAAACAGTTACAACCATTCCTGGACTAGGACAGCTTGGCCACAATAGGTCATGCTATGGTTATTACTTCACGACTGGATTGCTGCAATGCACTCTACATGGGGCTTTCCTTATGCTTAATCCGGAAGGTGCAGTTAGTGCAGAATGCTGCAGCGTGATTGCTGACAGGAGTGAGATCTGTACAGCCATGCTCAGTGGTCTTCACTGGCTGTCGATTTGCTGCCAGGCCAAGGTCAAGGCGTTACTATTAGTATATAAAGTATTTAATAGCTTGGAACCAGTTTGCCTATGAGATTGCCTTACCCACTCAACTACTTCGATCTGTGGAACTGGCACTCTTACAGGTGCCACCTAAGACTTGTTCTGAATTTATAAGGAATCATTCCTTTAGTGCATTTTGGAACTGTCTGATGATATCAAGCAGGCATCTTCGCCATACTCTTTCTGGCACCTGCTAAAAACATTTGTTTAGACAAGCCTACTTAGACATGTTGAAAGTTGTGGTTTGTGTTTTAATCTGTGTTTAGTTTAAATGCTGATTTTAATTTTTTAAAATGTTTTAAATAGCTGTTTTAAACTGTTTTACTGATAATTTGTTTTACTCTCTTCATAAACCACTTTTAGGGTTTTTTAACAATCAAAAGGTATATATATATATATATATATATATATATATATATATATATATGCTTTCGTAGATTTTCACGGGTACAGGAATGCAGGTTTTGGTGTCCTCGGGTGTCTTCCCGTGTAAAAGTTGGGGTGTCTAGGCGACGTTTCGACGAGGTCTCACTCGTCATCTTCAGGCTGGTGCTTTCGGCTTCTTGTTACTGGAACAGAGCAGGATGTCAGTGTTTGAGTTCCTATAAATACTGTTGAGGAGGTGTGGCCTCTAATGTTCTGGGCAGAGAGGAAGTTCCCAGGCTAGTGTGCCTTTTCTTCTTTTGTTTCTTAATTACTTGAGGGATATCTTGAGTGATTTCTTGAGTTGTATCCTGAGTACCACTTAGGTGGGTCATTAGGTGTGGATTAGTTGCTAAAGCCTTTGTGTCTTGACCTCTTGAACTTTGTGAAGAGTTTTTCTGAGAAGATGGTTGTACTGCATTTTGTTGTGCTCTGGCTTGGCTTCGTGTATAGGGGCGAGCTGTGGTTTTGTGGTCTGTGCCAGCCAGATCTGTGTAGGGATTGCAGGGGGGTGCAGCATCCGGAGGTGCCACCATGGTTTGGCTACTGGATGGTATCTGTAATTCATCTGTGGAGAGGGTCTGGGTTTGGGTCTGGTGTGGTTGATTGGTGATGGCGTTCTGTGTGCCTCTGGCTCTGGTGTCAGTTTTTGTGGGGAGGGCTAATTTCCAGATGTCTGGCAAGCGGGATGTGTCGTCACGCTTGTTCATGTTGTGAGGGTGTTTCTCTATCTCGATGGCTTCCATGATTATTCTCTTGTGGTGATGTTCCATGTTAAAGAGCAATTTGGAATCTGCAAAATTAATTTCGTGTCCTGTTTCTTTCATGTGTTGGAAAAGAGAGGAAGTTTTTTCTTCTTTTTTGACGGCATTCTTGTGTTCTGCGATACGTGCATTTATTCGTCTGTTTGTTTGTCCAATGTACGTGGCTGGGCAGACTTTGCAGGGTATTTCATAGACCCCTTGGTTTTCCAACTGGATTTTATCCTTGGGGTTTCTGAGGATATTGGCTATTTTTTGGTTGGTGCAAAAGGCTGTTTTGATATTGTGTTTATGGAGGATTTTGCTAATTTTATCTGTAGTGCCCTTGATATACCAAAGTACTCTCCAAAGGTTTCAACTTTGCAGTCGCCCCGAGACGCATCCCCACGGAAAACATCATATGCGGAGTCGAAGCTAGCCTAACCAAAATCAACCCAGATGAAGCCAATAAAATCAGACTTGAAGTCACCAACATCCTCTGCTCCAGCAAACCACCCAGAAGCAATTTACACAAAGAAGAACAGAAAGCACTCACCGACCTGAGGAAAGACAACAACATAATCATTCTCCCAGCAGACAAAGGTAATGCCACTGTTGTGATGAACACATCGGACTACCAAGCAAAACTATCAAATCTACTCCAAGACCCTACCTACCAACCTATAAAAACAGACCCCACCACCTATCTGGAAAAAACCACCAAATCCAAAATAAAAGCCTCTCCTATCAGTGAAGAAATCCAGCTAAGAATCATCCCCAGAGAAAAATCATCCAGATGCCCCAAACTCTACGGCCTCCCCAAGATACACAAAGAAGGAACACCACTCAGACCAATAGTCAGCTCCATAGGCTCACCTCTACAAAATCTCGCTAAATTTCTCGCCAAGCAACTTCAGCCCTATGCAGAATCCATCTCTTCACACGTTCCAAACTCCTTCCAGTTCATAGAAACAATAAAGAAGCAAAACCTACATCCCAATGACCTACTTGTGAGCTTCGATGTTGTATCTCTCTTCACACAAGTGCCCATTAATGAAGCCTTGACAGCCATTCAAAACAAATACAATCCCCCCGAATACATCTTGGACCTGACCAAGCACTGCCTAACCAACACGTACTTCATCCACAATGGACAAAGATACAAACAGATAGAAGGAGCACCTATGGGATCACCCCTCTCACCGGTCATCGCAAACCTGTACATGGAACACTTTGAAACCAATGCCTTAGACAAGTCAGAACACAAACCCAAACTTTGGCTCAGATATGTTGACGACACCTTTGTAATTTGGCCACACGGGAAGGAAAAACTGGATAGCTTCCTCACACATCTCAACAGCCTACACCCCAAAATACAATTCACTATGGAAATAGAAGCCAACAACCAACTTCCCTTCCTTGACGTCCTAATCTACAAAAAACCTGATGGCTCCCTAGGACACACTATCTACCGGAAAAAAACACACACCAACCGCTACTTACATGCACAATCACACCACCACCCTGCACAAATAAACTCCGTAGCCAAGACTCTCATCTCCAGAACCAAACGCCTGGCTGACAAAAACCACTTGACAACTGAGTTACAGAATCTCTCAAATGTGTTAATTGCCAATGGATACCAGCAAAACAGGGTTACGAAGCTAATCCAAAAAGAAACACCCCCCAAAAACCAAGACACAGAAGAAAACAATGGCATGGCCCTCCTTCCTTATATCAAGGGCACTACAGATAAAATTAGCAAAATCCTCCATAAACACAATATCAAAACAGCCTTTTGCACCAACCAAAAAATAGCCAATATCCTCAGAAACCCCAAGGATAAAATCCAGTTGGAAAACCAAGGGGTCTATGAAATACCCTGCAAAGTCTGCCCAGCCACGTACATTGGACAAACAAACAGACGAATAAATGCACGTATCGCAGAACACAAGAATGCCGTCAAAAAAGAAGAAAAAACTTCCTCTCTTTTCCAACACATGAAAGAAACAGGACACGAAATTAATTTTGCAGATTCCAAATTGCTCTTTAACATGGAACATCACCACAAGAGAATAATCATGGAAGCCATCGAGATAGAGAAACACCCTCACAACATGAACAAGCGTGACGACACATCCCGCTTGCCAGACATCTGGAAATTAGCCCTCCCCACAAAAACTGACACCAGAGCCAGAGGCACACAGAACGCCATCACCAATCAACCACACCAGACCCAAACCCAGACCCTCTCCACAGATGAATTACAGATACCATCCAGTAGCCAAACCATGGTGGCACCTCCGGATGCTGCACCCCCCTGCAATCCCTACACAGATCTGGCTGGCACAGACCACAAAACCACAGCTCGCCCCTATACACGAAGCCAAGCCAGAGCACAACAAAATGCAGTACAACCATCTTCTCAGAAAAACTCTTCACAAAGTTCAAGAGGTCAAGACACAAAGGCTTTAGCAACTAATCCACACCTAATGACCCACCTAAGTGGTACTCAGGATACAACTCAAGAAATCACTCAAGATATCCCTCAAGTAATTAAGAAACAAAAGAAGAAAAGGCACACTAGCCTGGGAACTTCCTCTCTGCCCAGAACATTAGAGGCCACACCTCCTCAACAGTATTTATAGGAACTCAAACACTGACATCCTGCTCTGTTCCAGTAACAAGAAGCCGAAAGCACCAGCCTGAAGATGACGAGTGAGACCTCGTCGAAACGTCGCCTAGACACCCCAACTTTTACACGGGAAGACACCCGAGGACACCAAAACCTGCATATATATATATATATATATATATATATATTAAAAAATAACAGTGGATTTGGATCTTCTTGTTTCAGTTCACAACCACTGTCTTGTAGTGTTACCTTGGGAATAGTTGCAAGTTCCCAATTCTTTCACTACCACCCATTTGAAAACTGGGAAGAAAAAGCAGATAGCTTCTGCAAATAGGTTACAATGGGATTCTTTTCCTTTTTATTTTCTTGACTGAATCAACACCTCAAGAATTATTGTAATTTGTTTACCAGAATGCCATTTCCATGACTAGCTTTTGGGGCATCAAGATAAGAGAACTATATATATCAGCAATGTGAAAATGTCCCCTTTCAGATATATTACAGTTGGCTTGCTAACCATTTGCGGAAATTTGAAGGATCCATTTGCTGTTTGAATTGCTTGTCATCAACTGAAGAAATCTGCCGGCAAGGTTATGTTATCAGTGGGGGTGGGAGAAGGAAAGAAATAAGATGGAAAACAGTAAGAGAACTTGAAAAGAGTAGCTGAAGATATTCGGCTCTTTAACTGCAAATAGTGTCTATTCTCTCTAGACTAGCTTTGACAGCACAATTCTGATATATGTCAGGCCCCTAGCCATAATCTTCTTTACATCATTCTATCCTGAGTCACAATCAAGTGCCATTGCTTATATACTTGACTACATTTCCACTAGATTTTAGGAGGACCCAAACACCCAGCCCGTGTCCCTAATCCTGAAGTCATTTTAATAAACATATTTAATCCCCTTGATGTCATTGCTTATTGGGGATCAATTAAATTATTCCGTCCAATAGAATTCTAGAACATGGGTGTGGAAACTGAGGCTCCCCATATATTATAGGACTAGCACTCCAAACATCCCGGACTATTGACTATGCTGACTAGGGTTGATGGCAGCTGCAATCTAACAAAGGGGCCACATTTTCACCATCTCTGCTCTAAAAGACTGCCTCCTTTTCTGTGTCCCCCCATTTCCCTATGTCTCAAGAAGGTCATTATTCAAGCTATATTATATGGATCCCTAGAAAAACATTCTTTTCTTGTTGAGTTTCTTCAAAGACTAAGGGCAAATATTTCCCCAAAAGTAGTGGATATCTGAAGGTAAAATTTATTGCATTGTACCTTTTTGCTTAGGGACGCGGGTGGCGCTGTGGGTTAAACCACAGAGCCTAGGACTTGCCGATCAGAAGGTCGGCGGTTCGAATCCCCGCGATGGGGTGAGCTCCCGTTGCTCAGTCCCTGCTCCTGCCAACCTAGCAGTCTGAAAGCACGTCAAAGTGCAAGTAGATAAATAGGTACCGCTCCGGTGGGAAGGTAAACAGTGTTTCCGTGCGCTGCTCTGGTTCGCCAGAAGCGGCTTAGTCATGCTGGACACATGACCCAGAAACTGTACGTCGGCTCCCTCAGCCAATAAAACAAGATGAGCGCCGCAACCCGAGTCGGCCACAACTGGACCTAATGGTCAGGGGTCCCTTTACCTTTACGCAATCCAATCCAATGAACTTTCCCCTCAGCGATCAGTTGAAAAGCCACCTTTTTTTATTTTACATGCCAGCAGTCTGGCTCCACTCTGGTTCAAGAAGATCTCATTTTCTTGCACAGTTTGTATTACATATCTGAGTCATGACAAACGTTGGAACAGAAACCTCAAACACTTTATGGCTTTTGAAATGAAGTGGGATGGGAGTGCACACCAAGGAGTATAATCCAAGTGTGATAGGTGAAGTGTAGGTGGGTTCCCACAAGGCAAGGCATAGCAATAACATCAAGAACCTTTACTGAACTACATAACTGAGAAACAGGGGCAAAGCAACTGCTTATACAGTATACATTCCTGAAAGCCTGGGCCACTTCCACTCCTAACGTGATTGGTTATCTAAACTTCCAAGCTGCCAATCACAACTCAGAGTTCAAGGGCCAATGGCAGAGGCCCAAATCATGAAATGTTCTGTGATGACATGGCTCCCCAAATCAACACAGAGTGTGGAAACTTCACACTGGACTTCAAGCATCTGGCATTGTGACTCTGAGTGCTTGGTTTACAAATGAGATGCAAAAGCTGCTCTCATCAGAAAAGAGATTTGGGGAGCCATGTCATCAGCTGGTGTTGGTCCACTGTGCTTCATTAAGTCCAGGGTCAACACAGCCATCTACCAGGAGATTTTGGAGCACTTCATGCTTCCTTCTGCAGACGAGCTTTATGGGGATGCTGACTTCATTTTCCAGCAGGACTTTGGCACCTGCCCACACTGCCAAAAGTACCAAAACCTGGTTCAATGCCCATGGGATTACTGTGCTTGATTAGCCAGCAAACTCGCCTGACCTGAACCCCATAGAGAATCTATGGGGATTTGCCAAGAGAAAGATGAGAGACATGAGACTGAGCAGTGCAGAAGAGCTGAAGGCTGCTATTGAAGCATCCTGGTCTTCCATAACACCTCAGCAGTGCCACAGGCTTATAGCATCCATTCCATGCCGCATTGAGGCAGTAATTGATGCAGAAGGGGCCCAAACCAAGTACTGAGTATATATGCATGCTTCTACTTCTCAGGAGTCCAGTATTGCTCTATTTGCAATCCTTGTTATGCTGATTTCATTTAATATTCTAATTTTCTGAGATTGTTAATTTGGGGTTTTCATCAGCTGTACGCCATAATCATCACAATTATAACAAATAAAGGCTTGACATATCTCGCTTTGCATGTCATGAGTCTATCTCATATATTAGTTTCACCTTTTCAGTTGAATTACTGAAATAAATGAACTTTTCCACGATATTCTAATTTTCCGAGTTTCACCTGTAAATCTCAGAGGAGGGATTTCCAGTGGGAGCAAAAAGCTGCCCGTTCTTGCAGAATGCAGTTGTTTGCCACAATTCTTAAGAAACCGAAATATGGATTTTTAGAGATGACTGACAGCTCAACATCTCTAAAAGTTCTGTCCTCCCCAGTCACAGGTGTACAGTGGTGACACACTGTCATGAGGGCAGCACTTTCAAGCAACAATCCAGGTCTCTCTTCAGAAATAAGCTGGCGACTCAGCAAGGCTGGGTTTTTCCCCCAACATTTTGAAGTAACTAAAGCAATATAACATGACCATCAAATGGTGGTTTGTTTGTGTTCACTATTAAATCCTGTTGCACTGCAGCTGTCAGGGTAAAGAATCCATTCTTTGCAAACTTTTCTATCCGATGCAGTTTGACATAAAGGCCACATAGGCACTTCCCAAGGCACAGCCTTTATAAGCAGGAAAATGTTGTGTAGCTTCCCAATATGGACTCTGGTGATGCGGGAATTAGCTGAAAC
Organism: Podarcis muralis; assembly: GCF_964188315.1. Taxonomy (NCBI): domain Eukaryota; kingdom Metazoa; phylum Chordata; class Lepidosauria; order Squamata; family Lacertidae; genus Podarcis; species Podarcis muralis. The sequence goes on along the minus strand of NC_135655.1, from coordinate 104,405,276 downwards.
TGTAATAATAAAAGCTAATAAAGTCCTTTAAAAAAAAAGGAAGTGGGAAGGAACTCTTGTGCAAGCTGAAAGCACTTTCTATATTTCTCCAGTCCGCGTCTTCCAGGGTGCACGTCGGAATAGGTTCAGAGCCGTGTCTACCCAAACTTTTCTAAGTAAAGGAATTAGGAGCAGATTGTTTCGATGTTTTCGATGTTCTCTGCCCCCCGCGCGCGCACGCGCGCCCTTCCCTTCTCTTTAATCCACGAGGCCTTGCAAATCACGAGAAAAGGAGAGGTTTGCGCGGGACGGAGAGGGGGCGAGCGCGCGTGAGAGGAAGAGCGCCCTGAGCGCGAGCTTCGCTTGTGGCGGGAAAGCGACAGGCCGGGGAAGCCCTGACGGCGCTGGCGCAGAGCCAGGCGCATTCCCCGGGTGGCTGGCCTGCCCGGAGCGAGCGAGCGAAGGAGCGCTTGCTTGCTTGCTCACTCGCTCCTGCCCCTAAAGCCATTGTTTCCTTTCCTGGCGGCGTCAATGGAAAAACCTCCCCCCACCGCCGCCGCCTCCCTCCAGCTCCCCGGGCTGGGCCGGGCTATTTATACAGCTTGGCGCTGCCGTCACGGAGAGCAAGCTTTGCTGACGGGGGAGCTGACGCTCTTGGCTGGCGGAGTCGGGCTTGCGGCGTCGCTGGGGCGGCTACAATGGACGCTCTGTGTGCGGCGGCGAGGGGGCTCGGAAGGAAGGAGAGAGAGAGATGGGTGGGAAGGAAGGAAGACACACACCCCCACTCGAGGGCGCGCGCGCGCTTTTCGCTGCCTGCTACCAGCAGCACCCCAGAAACGCCGCGCCACTGCCAGAGCCCCCTGGAGGTGACTACTTGCCCCCCAGGGACTCTGGAGGGCCCAAGGGAGCTTTAGCCCCACTCGTCCGCCGGCGCGCCTTTCACTGACAAGAAGGAAGCGGGAATGAGCAGGGGGAAAGCCCCAGAAGCAGGTAAGTGTTGCATGCGGAGGAGCCGCAGGAAGTGGTCCTCAGTTGCAACGACCAGAACTTCTGAGAGCAGAAAAGAAAAAAGAGGGGAGGGAGGGAGGGAGGAGGGGCTTGCTTTCCTTGTCCCCACCCTTATTTCTTAGATCGAGGAAGCCTTTTCTCTTGGGGGAGCTTTTTGCAGCCACGCGAAGGATCCGTTTTAAGATCCACTGCACACCGGAAGGCGTGAGCGTGCTCTTTTCTTCCCTGGATGTTTCGCACACCACGTATCAATTAAATTTGCGCACAAACCTGCTCTCTTTCCTCCCCCTCCCCCCTCCTTCTACCTTTTCTCATTTCTCAGTAAAGCACTATCTGTATTCTGCTAGTGTTCAACCTGCTCCTACTTCTCTCTCTGTGTGTGTGTCGTTTTTCTTTAGTTAGTTCAATTTTGACAATAGTTTTCTGCGCAGCTGGATTTCCGCTGGGTGCAGATGCTGCTAATGGCAGCTTAAGCACGGATGGGCAGATAACATATGGAATGCAACATGTTGCCATATGGTCCCTTTAGCCTTTCACCTCCAAGAATATCAATCAAATATATTCTGGGAGGAAATTTAATGACTCTGAACAAGAAGATGAATTGCTTGGTACAATTTATATTCCTTGACCTGAGACTTTATAAGACAGTAAGCAGATCTTGCAGGCTGTCTAGTAAGGATGTGAACTGAGATCCAGGAAGACTCCAAATGCTGAAAACATCTCTTATTTGTCAGCTGGGGTCCTGTGAACTACCAGATATGTCACATGGCCTACTCTTCCGTAGTATAATTTGACAGTACGAAGAATAACTATGTTAAATGTAACTTTCTATGCAATATTATTGCCATCCTATTCTGTGTATTTCTTTCCATGTACAGTTTTCTGGAAAGGGGAAAGAGCAGAAAGAATAGTAGTGAAGAACAAGAGCAGGATATAAAGAAATGGAATTGACAGCAAATCTTTTGTGTTTTCATTTAGAGCTACTTTTTCAGGGTGTTTTTAAAAATAAAAAATACAAAAATATCTTTTGTTTAAGAAGGACAAGTAGGCTTATCTCATGTAATCATATAAATTTAACTTTACAGAAAGGGGCTAACTGTCCTCATAGAAGTATAAAAGGTATGTAACCTATAGACTTTAGTGAGCCAGACTTGTTCATTAGCAAATATATCTCAGCCTATTAAGTATGTTAAGCCTTTCCAAAACTTTTCTTGTCAGTGGTGATATCTGTACTCAGAGTAAACCCATCAAAATCAATGGACTTAAGTAAATTGTTGGTTCATTCTCATTAGTTTACTCTTACTTATTCAGATATTGCCCAGTGTTTATAGGATAACATTCCTTAGAATCCTATTGCCTTGGACAGTATTCCTAATATATCTGTTTTTTGTTGCCTTGTCTGCCACAGCTTCCATGCACTGACGTACAATGAGAAGAAAAATACTATTCAGTCTTGAAATAAAGGTTTTGCAGAGCTCAAAGTCTGAGTTGCATGGCTGTACTCAGTCAGGTTGTCAAGCTTGCCGGGGCAATACTACCCAAAGCTGCAATTGATTGCAATTTTTGTCTCTGACAGACTGTATAAGAGAGAGAAGAAGAATATTTTAGGAGTAACAGCATTTATAATTATTCTTACGTTGCTGCACATTTCCTTCCATTTATATTTTCAATGCAGACAGTTCCTGCTCCAACATATAGAAATGAAATAGTTGTTTACATTCCTTTCCACGTGGTAATTTATTACAAGGAATAGTATAAAAGTTGTTCAACGTTGTATTATATTAGACTTAGCCAAGCAGGATATTCATGCTTACTGCAATACATGTCTGCAATCAGTATCCAGTATGTTTGGAGAATCATAGATGCTGAATTCTGCTGGTATAGTCTTAATAAGGAAGGGAAAGTCATTTTCGTTTTCAAAGTCTGCTATGTGGCTTCAATAGGAGAGTGGATGAAGTTGTCCTGTTAGTTTGCAATCAAGTGTTCTTTCGGACTATTACATATTCAGGTTTGTGGGAACTGCCCCACTCAACTACAGTCACTCAAAGTCTGATTGCAATGCCCACATAATGAACTATGCAAATAATTATTTCACACCTACAGGTGTAAAAAAATGGACGTAGTAATGCCTCTCCTGCTAAAAATAGCAATATAGATCTGGTTTTAGAAGCACATAATCTGTTCACATGAACACTTGTATCAACACCTTTAAACATTATTTCCCTATTTGCTCCATAAGAGTTTAAGGCCCAGTCCATGTGTAACAGCAGCCTGATGGCATCCTCTCCATTGCAAAATGCCCTCAGGAGGAAACTGTGCAGCAGAGGAGGGTTTGGAACCCCTCCCCCTCCAGTCTTCTCTAGTGAGGATGCTTTGCAATGGAGAAGAAGCCACTGGGCTCACACTGCACATGGTTGCAGTGTAATATGCAGTTTAGTGGAGAAACCCCTTTGGGTAAACGTCTACAACTGAATTGGAGCCAATAAAAGCCTTTTGAAGAGCTCTGATGTCATGTATACAAACAATGCAGGATTATTTGCCTCAAAAGCCCTACTTACCTTTAATGGTCATAGTTGTGCAGTCCTGGCATAGATAAAGAATTTTGTTAATGAGAAGTTTTTCTTTAAATAAGAATAAGATTGGACTCCATTAAGTGCTTGGCTGCGGAACCAGTCATTTAAAGGAACAGAAAACCCTTATTGGTTGGAAGCAACCTAACAAGCTGAAGCGGACACTGCTCTTAGTGAAACGTCAGCAAAAATAGTTATGATTTTTAATATGGACCTTCCAAAACAGATCTTCAGTTGGCCCAGGAAATTTCATCATTCATGGTTTTTATCTGCTAAACTGTCAGACAGGAATGCTGATGACACAATTGCTTATGTCTTTCATCCTGAAGGGAAGCAGAGCAAACCAGAAAGAATCTGAACGTTGCGTATTGTGGATTCTAAATGCACAGGTTCACCCGTAAGCCTTACTCTGATTTCATTACAACCACAGCTGCTGTCTTCCTGATATATTAATATTTCAGCATTCCTGCTTTTCATGTTGATATATTAGCTATCTTAATAAGTGATTGCATTTGTGAGAGATGCTAATGTTGTAGTGTTCTCTCCCTCCTCCCAACAGAACAGAATATATTTGCATGTAGTTTTTACTTCTAAAGTTGTTCTAAAACATCATTCCAGATATGACCTGTAAGGTTACAAGTGCTTAGGCAATCTCTCTCCCATATAGAATTATTGGATTTTTAGTGGGGGGAAAGTTCTGGACTACGACACAAAATATGAAAGTACAACAGATGGCTGGTATTTTTAATTGTGTCCTGTGTTGCAGTATCTAGATACCAAAATGTAGCATTTTGCTGCACCTATAAAACTGTTTGCATTTATTTAACATAGGCTTCTTTTTGAGCATGGAGCCATGAATGTTTGTTCTCCCTCTCTTTTTTTTCACATCATTACTCTGATACTGCTTGATTAGCTCCCTCCCCAGTCATGATTGGTAATTAAAATAGGCATTAAAATTAGTCACTTAGCAATTTTGCTGTTCAATTGGCAATTAAATTACTTAATTGCAATTAAAGTCCTAATTTTAATTGGCAAAATGATAGATGTAGATTTAAGATAATATGTATAAATACTTTAATAAGTGTCTATATAAGGATTACTTAATTACCCAACTTCAAGTTTATGTTGTTAACTTCAGAACTTTAAAATGAGCAATGAAATTTTATATTATATCTATTCTAAAGATGTGGTAATTAGTATGTGACTTATCACTATAAGGGCCCAGCTATAAGTAAGTTCTAAAATGTACAAGAAGGGCATGGGATAGCCAATGTAACAAGCATCAAGGCCCAGGTATGCCTTTTGCTTGGAAGTGCCATTTAATCAATAGCGCTTACGTATTAGTAATTATGTCTAGGATGTAGGGGTTACACAAAATCTAGTAAATTTCTCATTGGGAAGAGAGGTGGGATTGCTGAAACACAGAGCATTCCTCTCCCAAATAATTTATATAATGCATTAATAATTTGATATATTTTATTAGCTGCCTTTTCGTTGGTGTTCAGCTTTGATGTGCTACTGAGACCCAGGCACCAGGGTGGGGGGGGGGGGCGGAATGCAGTTGAGTTCTAAAAGCAAGCCCTGCAAATGCACCATGTCCTGGAGTGTTTGGATACAAAGGAGGATATGGTGCTCTTCATTTTAAGTAGTGCAGAATTAGGAACTTGGCAGATGCCTCATTTTCTGCAGGGCTAAAGGGAGGGGGGTAACTTAATGAATTTCTCTTTTAAACCTAACTATTAAAGGCGCAGGAGCTCTTTCTGCATTTTCATCCATCGCACACAACGTCCTTCTGAAGACCTGCTTTTATCAGTCTCACTTTATGCTTCTCACAAATAAAGCTTTAGATAAAATATTGGAAAGAAAAAGCCATCATCATTTGAAAATATAGCTTTGTCAGTAACAAGAACTAGAGTTTTTGGGTTTTGGTTGGATTTTCTTTTTTAGAGTCAAGTAGCACCACACCTAACATTCGTCAATGGTGTTGTCAACTCTGTATCTCATGCATTTCTGCTTCATGGAAATTCTGCTTTTTCATAATCTGCCCCCGGGGCGAAGCATAATTTGTAATGCAGTATTAGCAGCTAATGCAGATCAGGTAATGTGTATCAACTGTACCCCATAAAAATATTTCCATAAAGCATAATAGAGTGTATTGTTTGTTTGTTTGTTTGTTTGTCTTATTCAAAATAAAACATTTATTATAAACTTCAAGTGGAAAGTTGCATCTTCTATATTGATTCATTTATATTGGGCATATAAATTGTTTTTTATTCTTGTAATAACTAGTCATTTTGTGTTCGTTTTCACATTGTGAAATTTCCCAGCATACGAAAAATAACCCCATTAATGCCTTAGTCCTAAAAGTGTTTACATTTTAAGTGAAATTAATGGAACAATAGAGGTCAAATAATGGTGCTTAAGATCTGAGTGTAAGTTAATACAAAGAAGTACTGTATGTGTTACTCAGATGGTAAGCAAATGTGTTGGCAGTTGGATGCCAGGCTGCAGTGAGGCCCATTTGGTTGAGATTGTATCCAACCAGCCTTACTCAGAGTAGACCCATTGAAATCAATAGCCATGGCTAGCTTCAGCCCATTTATTTCAGTGGGTCTGCTGACTTAGTCAGATACAACCCAAACTGCCCAATCTTGCAGTCCACTTAGAAGTAAACACACTAAATTCAATGCAGCTTGAGTAAATATGTAGAGTTGCCCTGCCACACACTTTATCAAACCCACCATTACAAAAAGCCACAAAATGGTCTGATCTGAGAGTATATGTTGGTGTTTAAGTTAAGCTGGCCGCAGAAGGATCACAGTGTTTGGATGAAACTGCCCAGAGTTCCCCCAGAAACCACTCTGAATTTCCTGAAGAATTAGCATAAAAGAAAGGCACAACCCTTGTGAGATAAGGAAGATAATGCTCCACTGAAATCAGTGAGGCTTGGTATATGGAATTGGGGTGTAAATTCTGTAACAATGGGGGAATATTTTTCCTTCTTAATATTTAATATTAAGAACGTAACATACGCACTCGAAATACCTATGCTAGATTGTCAGTCAGTAAATGTACACAAAGAAGTACATTTACATTTTAAAAATTAGTATGACCATAGTTTGCCCATACTGCATTTCTTCTGTCAGTAAAAAGATATGAGCTGTCTTTTTCTGGGTCTCCTTTGTGGGGTTGGAAATTAGTAATTATGTATATCAACAAAATGCTATTGCAGGGTCTTTACACTGAATCATGATAGTCTGATGTTGTAGTGATTCCTTTGTGGTGGAATAGGAAGCCTTGACAGCATAAATGTTTAGGTGCCAGATCCCACAGTCACGCTGATAATAGCATTTGTTGTTGTTATAACACAAATATTATAGCATTCCTTAACAGTTACTCAGGGCAATATACACCCCTCCCCCATTTTAAATAATTATTTAAACTAAAAATTAATACCATACCATAAAAAGTATATTGACAATGGTGGGTTATCCCATGATATAACACAGTACAATAATTTTTATAACATAGTAAAATAATATTTCAAAATGCTTGTGTAGACAAGGTTTTCATAAATCCAAAAACGCTTATTGCCATTCAGGCCCTTTTGTATTATAATAACTGCTTCTCTGATACTTTTATTAAGTATTCTCAACCAAAACTGATTAATCTACAAGTCAATAACATCCAAGGAAATAATACCAACTGTTTCAGTGACCCAAAATGCAGGCATTTGATACTGAGATACGTAATATCTCAGCTGCCTTCCCTAAAATAGGAATGGAATGCAGTAGAGCTTTTATCTTCTGGAGAACGTATTCCAAGATTTACCAAAGCACGTTAGAAACCTCACTCGGATTTTATTAGGCCGTTCCAAATACACTTGCTTGTATTGATTGTTAAGCCGAGCCCTCTACCGCCAGGATTGCAGAAATGCAGTAGCTAATGGTTGTAATTGGCCAACTTCAGCAAGGCTTAAGAGGGAAACGCGAGAACAGGTTTAGCGACCTTTTGTTTGTTCCGGGTGAACTCCCCTCCCCCCCCCCCGCTTAAAAAAATAAAAGGTTCATTCTGTGTGGTCCTACCAAAAAAAAAAAATCAGACTAAGAAAGAAAGAAAGAAAGAAAGAAAGAAAGAAAGAAAGAAAGAAAGAAAGAAAGAAAGAAAGATGCTTAATTTGTGAAACCTTCGCAGTGGGCTTAGGTGCCAGCCCTGATGGATGGGTCAAACTTCAAGCAAATGTAAAGACACTGTTTCTGTTTTTAAAAGGGCTGCTGAAGATAAAACAAGTACCGATAATTTCCACTATAAACAAACATAAAAAGATAAAACTTTGGCCGGCTAGAGTTGGCCCAATACAAGATACCCAAGTCATAAGGTGGAAGGACGGATGGGTATCTATCTCAATAGTTTTTTGAGAAGGTGTTGCCCCAAAGGGAGCGCAGTGTAGTTTAGGGCCATACAGGCAGAAAGTTGTAGAGCTGAGGTTCAGGTCAAGCCCTGAGCCCGGGTGCCCGGGGTAGCCAGCTGCTGCTACTGCCAAGATAAATGCGCCGAGCCCCACATCGGGAAGAAAGTTGATGATACAAAAGCGGTAAGTAAACAGCGCTCGCCCTGATAGGCACACAGACATCAAGGGCTGCTGCCGTCTTTAGAGTCCCATCTGCCAGATGGAAACTCTTTTAACTCAAAAAGGGGGCAAAGCCATCGTGCCCAGCTCCTTGCACACACACCCACACGCTTTTTTTTTGGGAGGTGGGGAGGGCGAGCAAAAGAAAAGAAATAAAAATAAAAGCAAGCAAGGAGTGGGGAAGGTTCTCTGTCTCTCAAAACCAGGAAAAGGTATAAAAATACCCCATTTCTCTGGCTGCTGCTTTCGAGTTTCCGATTCGGGGAGCCTTAAAATAGCCCAGCCCACTGTCAGGCTGTTGCTTCCCCCTCTCTCCGCGCAATGGAGCAGCAGCCACCGCCGGGCCAAGCTGCCTGGGCTCTGCTGCTGCCGCCGCGGCTATTTTTGGCGCATCCCGACCCTGTTGCGTCAATGGCCCCGTCCCCTTGCGTCACGCGCGGCCCCGCCCCCTTCTGCCGGCTCTCCCCTCCCCACTCTCACTTTTTCCCTTTCGTTCGCTCCAGCCCACGGCTGACGCGGCTGGGCTCATGCTAATGAGCTCGTGCTTCCCCCCCCTCCTTCCTCCTCCCCGCCCCGCCCTCTGGCTGCCTCTCGCCCGGGCCAGCAGTAGTAGCAGCAGTAGCAGCAGCAAAAGGAGGAGGAGAACTTAAGGTGGCCGGTCAGCGTTCTCCCCCCCCCCACCCCGCGCACGCACACTTCCTCCCCCGGAGCCTCCCCCACCACCACCCTGCGAAACTCCCTGGTGCTATTTATAGAGTTCCTAAAAATAGCACGGGGTAAGGGCGGAGGGGGGGGGAGAAGGAGGCTTGGCCCGTCCGGGAGGGAATCCCGCTGGGCTCATATATCCTTCACCCCCACGCTCAGCAAAACGAGGGAGGGGAGATGTTCAGGCCGTCGGGGATATCCTTCCAATTCCAACTTGGGGAAGTAAAAATAAAAATAAATCAGGTCTTTTTCTTTTTTTACTGCGGGGAAGACCTCTCGAAGTAGCCATCGGGCGACCAGATTGCCCCAAGGTAAATAAAAAGAAGCAGGTCGGTCTTCTTAACCAAAGCTGAGGATCTGCTCGAGGCGACGCTTACCCTGCGCAGGATCTTTCCGGAGACATGGCCATTAAAGTAGCCGATTTCCAAAACTCTCTCCCTCCTTCCCCGCTCTTTAGTTTGTCCCAGGTTTCAACACACAGCGCTGCTAAGCCCCCGTCGTGACCCTCCCCACGTGCAAGATCAGGTCAAACCTTGGCAGTTTAGGAGCAAGTGTTTCGTGTCACGCCATTGGCAAGGTAGACATGGGCGTGGTCAAGGGGTGGCAGGGAGGGCAGCTGCCCCCCCAAACAAATACAAACCAATACGAATGTCAGGTTCTGCCCCCCTAGCAAAAGCCTACCCCCACCCTAACAAAAATCCTGGCTACGCCCATGAGGGTAGAATAATAATAGAATTATACAGTTTCAGTGCAGGAATATTTTGGGGCTCGAACCCATGACCAACTGAGCTATCTCTCAGGGGTGTAGGTGGGTGGGTGCGTGGGTGTTTTAGGGTGGGGGGGTTGACACTTTTGGGCCATTTTTCTCCGCCTGGAATATTGAGGAGGGGGTGGGCCCGTGGGCGCAGGGGGAAGGAAAGAGGAGACGCCTGTGAATCGCCCCCCCCTTTTTTTGGGCTGCTTAGGGCTCTGGGAAAGCAGGGGGTGGAGTGGGCGCGGGGCTCCCTCGACGAGCAACTTTTCCAGCTCAGGAAATGATGGCTTGTGCCCTCTCCTTCAGCCCCAGCCCCGCCTGCCCCTGCTAGTACCCTCCCTGGGCATTGGCACTGCCCACTCGGAGAGCTCACTGTGGCAAGCAAGACCGAAGAAAAAGTGCTGAGGAGCAGGCAAGCCCTATATCTCCCACCCCACCCCACCCTTCAAGGCAGCAAGTCCCTAATTGGAGATGCCCTTACTCACAAGCAAGCCTCGCTGGGGCACGTCCAGTGCAACCTTAGACGTGTTTCCTCGGAAGTAAGGCTCGCTCGCGCTCCCTTCAGCGAAGCTGGAGTGTGCTTAGTTAGGGCTGCAGCCTCGATCCCGAGGAAGCATGTCCGGATCCTGAGCATCGTCCCACTTTTCCTTCACCAAAAACACGCGCGCGCGCGCGCCTTCCTGTGAATCCTTGCCCTGCCTCTGAACTCAACCGCTGTGCGTGCAAAAGTTGCAAACGGGTCTCTCCCCCTCCCCCGCAGGACTGGAGCAAATTCTTCTGCATAATATTGTGTCATGTGTTTGTCGTTCCCCATCTATATAGTAAGGAGGAAAAGACGCCGCATGTTATTCAAACATGAACTTTCCCAAAAGACCGATGGATTCCTCCTCTCCACATCTCTCTCCTCTCCCCCGCCCCCTTGCGCGCGCGCGCTTCTTCAGAAATGATACATTTTGCAAAGTTAAGAAAAGAAAGAAGAGCAGCTCGAAGGAGTGATGCTTCGGGACGTAAATCGGACTAGGGACTGATTGTGCAACTTGTTGCATGCGTTGTCTCAGCTTTTAAAAAGGGATGGACTGGCTGCGTCAATGCATTCCTGGTTCTTTACCTGTCAAATGCCCCGCTCGCAGAAGCGGCACGGGGAGGGGGAGGGCGCATCCGGGATAAGAGAAGCTACAGAATCTCTGATAGAAAGATGGGTCAGTTAAAGATGGATGGACAGAGATGATAGAGATAGATAGATGATAGATAGATAGATAGATAGATAGATAGATAGATAGATAGATAGATAGATAGACAGATATGCAGAGCAGCCTTGTGTGTGCTCACTCAGAAGTTAAATCCCGCCTTAGGAGCCAGCTCCTAGGGGCTGAGGTCCCTTCGCCCCCCACCATAAAATATTTGAACCCCCCCCCCAAAGTTGATAGGCATTGCCATTCAAACAGTGTGTGCACCGCATCATGTGACTGATTATGAATATTTCATCCAAGTTGGCACCCCTAGACCACCACCCCCAAATTCAGTGGGACTCCCTCCGAGGAAAGTGGATTTCCACCTCAGATCTGGAAGTGGGCATAGTAGATACTCTTAAATCTCGGGGACGTGGGTTGGGGGCCCCACGTTGAGCAAAAGACCCCTGCCTTGCAGCGGGTCGGACTAGATGCCCTTTGTGGTCCCTTCCAACTCTACCATCCTAGGATTTCCTGTGAGATAAAATGAGCACGCGTTGCAGCGAAGGGGCGGGAGTGGGGGAGATCTCGATTGACAGCTGTCTGGGCTCGGTCGGTGACAACAGGGGGCGGGGAGAGGGAAGGAGGCTTCTCTCTTTGTTTACAATCTCGGACATCGGGGGTGTACCAGAAGAGGAGGTGTGGGGGGCAGAAAGAGAGGAAAAAGTGGCGAGCCCTGCCCCTCTTTTGGCCCAAAGCAGCTCCCAGCTTGGCAGGCGGGAAAGCAGGCAGGCAGGCGAGCGAGGCGGCGAGTTGCTTCCCACCTTAAAAGCGCCACTCTTGGTGATGTCACGTCGGAAATTTACCAAAGCGAGCGCTAGCCAACGGTACGGAGCGATCCAGCCCCTGGCCCGGCTGATTGGGCGGGCGGCACTGACGTGCACTGACGCTTGGAGACTCGAGGTGCATGTTGGCTGGGCAAAAGGGAGCCCACATAAACAAAGGCACATTGCAGGCAAGGGCCAGTCCGTCCGGCTTGCTCGCCCCGCGCTGCGCTCTCGCGCCGCACTTCCTGGAGAGAGAAGGAGTGCGTGGCGCCCGGCGCCGAGAGGAGGAGAGGCGAGGCGAGCGCGGAGGGGGCGCGCGTGCGGGAGACAGGCAGCCCGGCAGCCAAGCAGCCAGCCAGCCAGCCAGCCAGGCGGAGAGAGCGACCGAGAAGACGCCGTCGCCGCCGCAGCAGCAGCCGGGGATCGCGCGCTCTCGCTTGCTCTCCGCTCGCTCGCTCGCTTTACCTCGCCCATCCGCCCCTGGGAATCGGAGCTACTACTCCCCACCGGTGAATGAATGAAACAGCCACAGCCCAACAAGTAAGTGGATCGCGCCGGGTCTGGAGGTGGGGGGGGCACTCTCGGCTTAACTGCCATCTGGATGCGCTGCCCGGGTTTCTCAAAGGCGAGGGAAAGTAGGGGGGGGGGGACAGGAGACGGGGGGGGGCAAGGAAGGAAATAGTAACACGTCGTGCAGGAGGTTTTCTTCCAAATGTTCTTCCTAGAAAGAAAGACCTCGCTGCTCGGCCTTCAGGTCGGGGGTTCTTCCAACTAGCGCCCTCCCCTCTATATTCCTAACCGGCTGTTTCCAGTTATTATAAGGTGGGGAAAGTCAACTTTGGGTTTAGTCTGCTCGCCTCTTCTGGACTTGGTTCCGCAACCTTGAGGATTAAGATCCTCGGTGCACGGGGTTTTATATTATTATTATTTTCTTATGATTTTGGTCCAGGGTTCAATTGGAGAGGGAGAAAAGTTGCTGGGCGGAGGTGTGTTGCTTGGGAACGACTTTGATCTCCGCCGGTTGAGAAGCTTAGCCAGCGCGTCGTCGCCTTTCAGGGTTTTATTACTGCCGGAGGTTGGTGGGGGGTTTGAATTAGTGTAACGCACGCGGCTTTGTAACAGTGGCGGGGGGGGGGGTGCCGGCCCCCTGACCTAGCAGGGACGGCGCAGGAGTCGATCCGGAGAGGGAAATCCCTTCCAAATTCGGAGGAGAACAGGAGGAAGGGGAAGAAGAAGAATAAGAGGGTGCCAGGGGTTAAACTAGCTGACAGATGAAGAGACTCTTTGCTTCGGATAGAATTCGAATTAAGGTATGCCGGGGACACGGATCTGGAGTGGGCGCAAAGAGGAGAGTCCCTTTGGCGGGCCGGCTGCCTGGCTTCAGTTGTCGAACTTTCCGGCGCTGTTTTCATTGTAGATCTAGAGAATCTGTGTTTGGGGATGTAGTGGTCGGGAAAAGCCAGCCACCCTCCCGCCCCTTAGACGTGGGTCAGTTCCGAAAGCCATCCGGAAGAGTTGAGAGAGGGATCCCTTTCTCTTCAGATTTGCTACTTTGTCGGCGCGCGCGCGTCCCTTGGGCGCCCTTTCGCCCTGTTCCGCCTGCAGCTTCGGGGACTGTCATGGACGGAGCTGCTTTGCTCTTTAATTGCCTTCCTCATTGTGCGCGCGCGTGCCTGCCTTTTAATTAATTCACTTTATTGCTGTTTTTCTCCTTTTCCTACAGTCCAGCGGAATTTCTAGAGGAGAGGGAAGGAGGGGGAGTTGTGGGTGTCGCCATTTAATTAGTGTGTGTGTGTGTGTGTGTGTTTGTGTGTGTGTGTGTGTGTGTGTGTGTGTGTATCTATCTATCTATCTATCTATCTATCTATCTATCTATCTATCATCTATCTATCTATAGTATACACACACACACCCTAAGGACATTTTCTTAAGTGTCTAATTTCCTAATGACTGAAGTACTTCCGAGTAAACTGTGTCAATCTTGGGGCATTTGATAATCTGTCTGCGTTTATACATGGATAGACTTAGACATACACTACTAAGAAGTAAGAGGAGGAATCAAAGCAAATTTCATTGCACTTTTGTTATATACAGTGAGGAAAAAATGACACGCGTGACAGCTACTTTAGATTTTCTAACACAACCCAAGTTTCCCCCTTACATCTCCACCCTCATCTGCCCACACATATTAAGGTTCTAACGCCCCCAAACTTTCGGCGCCACCTGCCCTGCCTTGGGCTTTCGAGGAAGTCCTGCTCTCTTCCCAGGGGTTGGGGATCGAGTCCCTTGGCAGCCGCATCTTCCCCTCCTAGTCCTTTCCAAGTGAGGCTGAAAGAGTAACAAGTTTTTTTTTTCCTCCCCTCCTCTCCTCTGTGTGTTTGTTTCCCTCCCGCTCTTCTTGTGCTTTCCAGGGAGCACCCGGGTCACTCTGGAGTCCGCAGCGCTTCCCTCCCGTCTTGGCAACCTGTCCCTCCATTGAATTCCGACGCTGTCCGCCTTTAGCCCCCCCGAAAACGCCTCTCACTCGGCTGAAGGTGGGTGAGTCCCTGGCTATTTGCATCCATCCATCGTCCTCCTCCAGATCCCCAAACGCTCCTTTCCTGGGGACCTGAAAGCTGAGAGATGGGGCAAGTCCGGAGAGATGAGCTTAGGCACAATTTGGGGAGGGGGAGGGGAAGGGGAAGGGGAATATGCAGGGAGAGAGGGAAAGAGAGAGGGAGGGGAAAATATATTGGGGCGATGTGGGGGGGGGGGAGGGATATGCGGGCTACACCCTCCGCAGCCCAAGCACTGACAGCTCTCAGACGGCCCTCGTTGGGCTTGCCTGCGGGGCTTTTCTCTGCTTAGAGGGGATCGTTCCCATCCCTCTTCCCCACGATCAGTCCTTCCTTCCCCCTCTCTGCCCTTCTTCTCTCCCCCATCCCCACCTCTACACGCCACGACCTCTTCCCTCTCTCTTTCTGTGCCTGGCCCACCTCCCCATCGCCCAGCTCCCTGTCTCCTCCTCCTCCTCCTCCTCCTCCTCCTCCTCCTCCTCCTCCTCTTCTTCTTCTTCTTCTTTTTCTTTTTCTTCTCCTCCTCCTCACTCTCTGTCCATCTTCCCCACTGCAGCCTCCCTTTTGCTGCCAGCTTTTTTCGCCCTGCCGGTGGGCCACGTCGAACTTCCTCCTTCCTCCACTCTTCCGTCCTGCCATCTCAGCCCGGCTTTCTCCCCTTGCTGTCCCACTTCCCACTTCCCCTCCTCCTCCTCCAGCGCCCTTCATCTTCTTCCTCCCGAACCCCATTCCCCGACGTGAGGGCGGTGGTTGGTGGGGAGGGGGAGGCGCAAGGAGGGAGCTTGGCGGTGTGGGCGGGAGGTGTGGGCGGCTGGGTTTTCCCCTTCGGGGGCTTGTTGCTGCGCAGCAGCTAACCACCCTGACCCCCCAGCTGAGCCATGTTGTTGTTGTTGTGCCGTGTCTCGTTTGCAGCCATGCCCTGCGTCCAGGCTCAGTTCGGGTCCTCGCCGCAAGGAGCCAGCCCGGCCACGCAGAGCTACGCTTACCACCACTCGGCGGCTGCCGGGGAGTACAGCTCGGACTTCTTAACGCCCGAGTTTGTCAAGTTTAGCATGGACCTGACCAACACTGAAATCACTGCCACCACTTCTCTCCCCAGCTTCAGTACGTTCATGGACAACTACGGCGCCGCCGCCGCCGCAGCCGCCGCGGGCTACGACGTCAAGCCGCCTTGCCTGTACCAAATGCCCTCGCAGCCGCCTCCGCCGCCTCCGCCACCCCCGCCGCCGCCCCCGCCGCCCTCCATCAAGGTCGAGGAGCTGCCCCTGCACGGCCACGCGCACGGCTACCCCCCTCCGCCGCCCCAGCAGCCGCCGCCGGCCGCCGGGCCGCAGCAGCCCGACGAGCTGGCCGTCTACTACAAGCCGTGCTCGTCGCCGCCAGCCCCCACCGCGGGCTTCGCCCCCGGGCAGAGCGTGTGGGACGAGGCGGGGCCCCTGCACGGCTTCCACCACCACCACCATCACCACCACCATCACCACCACGCGCAGGCCTACGGCGGAGCGGCGGCCGTCGGGGGCGGCGGCGGCGGCGGGATGCACAAAGCGGTGGCCCCTACGGCCGTGCCGCGCCTCTCGCTATTCTCCTTCAAGCAGTCTCCGCCAGGCACGCCGGTGGGCAGCTGCCAGATGCGCTTCGACGGGCCCCTGCACACCCTGCCGCTCAACGGCGAGCCCGGCGGGCCCCACCACCATCACCACCACCACGACGGGCAGCCCTTCGCCCTACCCAACCCCATCCGCAAGCAGGCCGCCGCCGTCGGCTTCCCCGGGCTGCAGATCGGGCACGCTTCGCAGCTCCTGGACGCCCAGGTGCCGTCGCCACCCTCGCGGGGCTCGCCCTCCAACGAGGGGCTCTGCGCCGTCTGCGGGGACAACGCCGCCTGCCAGCACTACGGCGTGCGCACCTGCGAGGGCTGCAAAGGCTTCTTCAAGGTGAGATGCTGCTGCTATGGAGCCGCGACTGGGGGCGGGGGGAGGGCTTCTGTGTCGGTGGTGATGGAGGAGGAGGACCAGATTTTTCGCCTGCCGTCTCTCCAGCTGCCGAGCCGCTAGCGCAGCTCTCCATCCCCGCATCCCTCCCTCCCCTGCATCTATCCTGTCCTCTGTGCCCACCCATCGCTCCTTCCTTCAAGGCACTGATGGATACATCCCTTCTTCGCTCTCCCAATCTTGGCCGAGGCCCCGCCCCCGCAAATTGGAATCCACACCTGGCTGTTTTAGCCTGGTATGATAATTGCCACTCCCTGATTACTCCGCATTAGACGCCCGGCCTTGGACAGCCCTGAAAGGAAAGAAGCCCTATAGCGGCAACCCACCACCCTTGCGCTCAGGGTTCATGAACCCAGAACAAACTTCAGCCCTGGTTCTCTTCCCTTTGCATCCTAAAGAGAGACAAGCTGTTAATCGCGCCAGGCGTCCCAGCGCGCATAGATAGGATCGGGCCCTATTCAAGCGGCATAAACTCTCCTACCAGTTCGCGACTCACCTGTCCCCAAATCTCCTTCGAATCCTTGACTTGAGAAAGTCACAGTTTAAACCACCTTTTTGGTCTCCCTACGTGGGAATATTGACACGCGCTTCAGAAACGCCAGACGCTAATATTCCTAGCTCAGATATTTACAATCGCCCCTTTTAGTCTAAACTCTCTGCCAAAAGTAGAGATTTGGGGTTCCTCTCCCCCACCCCGCATTTCCCAGCCGTCGGAAGAGTTGGCCAAGCGCAACTTTATTTATTTATTTTCTTGTTGACCACGCTTTTGTCCTACTCTGTTGCTGAATATGTTACGGCCGGACAATCCGTTACGGCGGATAATCTTTATGAAAGTGGGAGAAGTGGGGAAGAAACCCCACCCAGCTCCTCTGTCGCCAGGGTTTATTGTTGGCACTGCTGAGACCACAAGGACCAAAAGATGCCCGGTTGCTTGAGCAAGGGAGTCAGGAAAAGTCAGGATTTTGGAGACGTGCTTTTGGAATCAGGGGAGAGAAAGCGCCGCCAAGCCCCAGACCTCTTTCTCTCCCCCAACCCGACGCAAAGCGTACCAGAGGGATCAAGCCAAACCAGGAAGTTAGGAGCGCATTCGGGCGCTGTTGGGCGAGGGTGGGTTTTTAATATTTTAATGCGCTCGACGCTGCATCCTGAGGCCTGCTCAGAATCTCTGCAGGCAGCCCATCACCTGGGGAAAAGAGGAAGGAAAAACTGTGGTCCATGTGTCAGAAAGTCGCTGTCCTCCCCAGGCAGCTTTCGTCGCCCAACCCACTCTCTTTAAAACAACAACAACAACAACACCATTTCCCTCCTTCCTCTCCCTAAAGGAGAGGCGAACAGAGGCCGAGCGGGCGGGCGAAGGGAGCTATTTGCATGCGCTCGCCTTTTGCCTTCGGATTGAAATTGGTTAGGACAGAGAACCGTGTCTAAGCTAACCAAGTGGAACGGAATTCCCTATGGTCAAATTAAGTGATCTCTTTATTTCCCCCATTCTGATTGAATAATCTTATCATTTGAAAGAGAGAAGGTCTCGGAGGAATGTAAATAATATGAATGCCCACGGATTTGTATTTACCGAACGTCTCCTCTCTCCTCCGCTTGGCATATCAAGCATCGGCAAGGAGCTGCGGGGCCGGCGCGCTCGCTTCCCATTTGTTTCGAGATAAATGCCTTGGGAAAGGAGAGGGGCTGGAGGGGAAGGGGAAGGCGAGCGAGAGGGGGTGGGAGGGGGAAACGGCGAGGCGCTGTGCAGGGAATTTAACCGAGGGCGCCTCCTTTGGACTCCCCCACCCCAATCTCCTCCCCTCTTTTCCGCAGCGCACCGTCCAGAAAAACGCCAAGTATGTTTGCCTAGCGAATAAAAACTGCCCCGTGGACAAACGCCGCCGGAATCGGTGCCAGTACTGTCGCTTTCAGAAGTGCCTGGCAGTCGGCATGGTCAAAGAAGGTACCGCTTGCGGGGGGGAGGGGCTGCCGGGATGACTGGGAGCGGGAGGGGGCGGGCTGGTCCTCGGAGTAGCCACCAGCCACAGATGCGAGAAGGAAGCGCGGACGCGCACACTTCCTTTCCCGTTCGCCACGTCGAAGAACGTCCGCGTCCCGGCAGCGTTAGGGCCTTATTCAGTCCTATGCAAACGAGTGCAAGCCTGGGGAAGCTTTTCAGTAAACCTGCAGAGATAGCGGAGAGCTCTGGAACCCTGGTCCTTCGACGGCCACAGTCGAGCGCCTACACACACTGACTCGCAGGGGAATCTCCCAGAGAAGTAAATAAATAGGCAAGCAGAGGCCTTAACTGCCCAGGGAGCTTGGGATGACATCGAAGAAGCAGAGGCGGTTACTGGCCCCTCTCTGGAACCGGATGGCCTTCATTCTAGACGTGAAGGGAGCCAGGCAGAGGTTCCTTACGTCTAAGATGTGAAGGACGAGGCATCCCAGGGCAAAGAGAGTAGAGGCAGGGTTGGGATTTTCCCAAGGCTCAGATGCACTCTTTCCTAAACAAGAATGCCATTCATATCATGGCTAAGGCCAGGGCTTTTCCCCCCAGGGGTAAGTCACCGGAACTCTCGGGGGAGTGCCGGCACCTCTTAACTGGGAAGTGTTTTAGAGTGAGTTTCGGCACCTGTTTTTCTAGAAAAATAGCACTGGCTAAGACCGAACAAAATGCTGAGGCCCATTCCTGGCTCACAGAAACTCCACCGCTCCACCCCAATTTCAGAGTCGAGATTTCCATCCACAAGGATGTTTACTATAAACTGGTGGTTCCTTTTAACAAGCAACTTTTGCTCCCGCGCGCACATACGCACAAGACGAAAAGCAAATAAAGGAATATTCATTCAGTGGGAACTCTGGACACCTTTGTGTTGGAGGCTTCCTGGTGCCGTCGAAGAAATTATGGGCACTGCATCCCCGGGGGGCGGAGGTGGTGGTCGCGTAAGGGATGTCAGGGCTTCTTCGCTTTCCTGTTCAGAAGCTGCTCCCTCTCTGGCCGGGCGAGTTGACCAGCTCTCTCTTTTGCAGTGGTTCGCACAGACAGTTTAAAAGGCCGGCGGGGTCGCTTGCCGTCGAAACCGAAGAGCCCCCAGGAGCCCTCTCCCCCGTCGCCCCCGGTGAGTCTGATCAGTGCCCTGGTGAGAGCCCATGTCGACTCCAACCCGGCTATGACCAGCCTGGACTATTCCAGGGTAAGCTGGAGACAACATTCGCCGAAGGGTCCGCCTCGCGGGGGGACGCGCTGAGCACGCGGCTAGTCCGTAGCGAGGCCATTTCTCTTTTTGGGAGGAGAGAGACCCTTTGCCCTAAAGCTGTGGCCAAGAAACCGCGGGGATATTGGAGGACTGCTCTTAAGATACCTCAGGGCCGAGGGGCCGAGGATTGTGGTGTGGGTCGGGGGCAGGGGTGGATGGGTGGGGGAGGTTTACAAGCGATTCAGACGCCTTAGAAACAACGCCTTGCCCGCATCTGCTTCTAAGAGAGGCCTTTGATTCCGGTAGGATTTGCTTAGGAATCAGGAAGTAAAGGCGAGTAGGACCGACCTGTTAGTCATTATTGGAGACAGCACATACACTGGCCTTAGTGGAGTTCTTTATCCGAAATGCTTTGGGGAGCTCATTCAGGGTATATATTTTGGCTCATTCAGGTTTGTGGGGGGGGGGGGGGGGAGAGAGGAGGGTTTGCCGATTGGGATCTCCCTCTTTCCCTGTCCATGCCGCATAAGGCTAGCTTTATTATTATTATTATTATTACCCGGTCCTTCAGTGCTTCAGCACCCCAACACAACACATGTGAATATGTCTGAATAATGAAAATTAAATAAAATGATGGGGACAGACACTTGCGTGGATGTGTTTTATCTACTTAGACATATGTGATTATACGTGTGTGTGTTTCACGACACATACGGCCCTGTGTGTACAAGAGGATTCATTCCTAGTGTCACCTTCGCACCCATCCTACGACACTCGCCTTTCCAGAGGCAAAAAAATAAAATCAGGGGCTGCTTGGATTTCCCCTCCTGGCGGGTCCTTCGGGGCGCTTTCCCAGGGCGCCTCTGCTAAGCCGACCCTTCTTGGCCACGGCAATTTCCACCTTCCTAGCACCACCCCTAATTGAATTAATTGCCCTGGAACATCTTAATTTCCTTACTGGTCAGAGCGAGGTTTAATTGTTATAAAAACCAGGCTCCCCTCCTCGGAATGGGGTTAGCAATTTCACGGGCGATATATTTTAGAGAACCTCATTAAATTGCTGGGGTCTCTTCCTCTCTCTCTCTCTCCTTCCTCCCCCACTTGCCTTCCCTTCCCATCTTTTCCCCATCCATTTCTCCTTCTTCTCCGGAATGGCGACTCCAGTTCCAGGCTAACCCGGACTATCAGATGAGCGGCGACGACACGCAGCACATCCAGCAGTTCTACGATCTCTTGACTGGCTCCATGGAAATCATCCGGGGCTGGGCGGAAAAGATCCCCGGCTTCACCGATCTCCCCAAACAGGACCAGGACCTGCTCTTTGAATCCGCTTTCTTGGAGCTCTTCGTCCTACGGTTAGCCTACAGGTAGGCAACAGGAGGCAGAGCCGGGACAATTAGGCAGGGATCGGAGGCGGCGCAGTCCTGGGATGTGTGGATGGATGCCTGCCTGCCAGTCTGATGAGAAAATCCTGAGCCGTTCAAGGTCCGCTGAGCTGCGTTTTATTAACTCCTCGGTAATTAGGTGCCTCTTAAGCCCTCCGTTTATTGCTCGGCGAGTAATTAGTTGTTTGCCTCTTTCTCTCTGTCTCTCCGCCCCTGGGTGAACTCCCCCGGCAGATCCAACCCGGTGGAAGGCAAGCTGATCTTTTGCAACGGCGTGGTCCTGCACCGGCTGCAGTGCGTCCGCGGCTTCGGCGAATGGATCGACTCGATCGTGGAGTTCTCGTCCAACCTGCAGAACATGAACATCGACATCTCCGCCTTTTCCTGCATCGCTGCGCTGGCCATGGTGACAGGTGAGCTTTGGGCTCCTACCCCCCCCCATCGGTTCCCCCCCTCCAGATTCATTAATTTGGAAGAAGTACTGCGTCATCCCACCCATCATTATAAGTGAGCCATGCAAATCAGAATCCGCACTTCGCTTGCAGTCTTACAACCCAAGACGGTCTGTCTCGTATTTGTACAATTTGCTAAGGCAGAGTTAGAATTGCCATATATAAACCAGAAACCTTTCATCCAGCATTTTAAAGTCCACAATACTCACCCCAACACTTTCCACCTGATTCCTATGATAATACAGTATTACCATACATTCGTCATTAGAATTCCTCCTTCGCCAATAAACTCCTGCATTTTATGCTGGATTGAGCGAGGATATTTATGGACTTCTTATCCCTAGCCCCTTTCAGATCTGGCTTGAATGAATCCGGAATAACAACTCTGCTCTCACGATTGCAAATATAGAAAATGCAAGGCACAAAACCACCCTCAGACAGTGCGTGTTCGTGTTGAGCTATTGCTACACAGTTAGACCCTCTTGCACACTCAAAAGTGCTAATCTGGTCTGTTGACACCCGATACGGTGTGCCCAAGAAGTTGGACAGTGCCATTTTTACACGTGCCTTCTCAAAAGAGATTCTCCGAGATTTACACCCAGGGGAAGTGCCTAGCCTTTGCAAGCTAGGGCACAGCTAAAGTGGAGAGTTGCTTCTTCCTGGTATTAAGGAGCTGCAAGTTTGCGTCTTCTAGGCAAGGCCTGATGGCCACACACACACACACACACACACACACACACACACACACTGCGTCCAGTCTAATAAGCCCCTTGTCTCTTGCAGAGAGGCACGGCCTGAAGGAACCCAAGAGGGTGGAGGAACTGCAGAACAAGATTGTCAATTGTCTCAAGGACCACGTGACTTTCAACAACGGCGGCTTGAACCGGCCCAATTACTTGTCCAAACTGCTGGGCAAGCTCCCGGAACTGCGCACGCTTTGCACGCAAGGCCTGCAGCGCATCTTCTACTTGAAACTCGAAGACTTGGTGCCACCGCCGGCAATAATCGACAAACTTTTCCTGGACACGCTACCTTTTTAAAACAAAAGAGAGAGGGAGAGAGAGGGAGAGAGAAAGAAAAAAAGAGACAGAGAGAGAGAGAAAAAGAGAGGGAGGGACTCTTCTTTGCCGCTGAGCTTTCCAAGTGAAGAACTTTCAAAGCCTGGAAGAGAGGGGGAAGGAAGGAAGGAAGGAAGGAAGGAAGGAAGGAAGGAAGGAAGGAAGGAAGGAAGCAGATGAAGGGGCCTGACTAACCCACCTGGTCCGCGAGGAGCACCTATGGGTGCTGCTGGGCTCTCATCCCTTCAGACTGTGGTTGGCCTCTCCTGAAGGACAGAGACTGGGCATTGGGGTGGGGGTCTCTCTCTATAGGCACCCTGGATCCCGTTCCTTGGACTGCACATAAATCCCATGGTACAAGCTTTTTATTATCGCCTAAAACAGACAAACAGTATCCTTCATACACCCCGGTCTCCCCGAAACAAAACAAAAAAAGGGAGGGGGGAACAGAATTTCCTACTGCTATTATGGTGATGATGATGATGATGATGGTTATGATGAAGGACTTTTTGAGATAAGGAAGCTGAGCCTTAGCTGCTGCCGAAGGCGAGTGTACTAAGGGAACCCACCTAAGACTTTTTTATATATAAAAAAATCATTTTCTGCTGTAAAGGAAAGCTGTAATATATATATAGACGACCAGTTAAGGTGTGGGGAGGGAAACGGGGGCGGCATGAATCGACAGAAGGCGAAGGATTGTACATTTCACCAGATGCGGTTTGGCTTTTTCTTTCTTTCTTTTTAAAAGGAAAACAAAAAACTATTCTGTGCCTATTTATGAATAAGCTATTCAAACCGATTCTAATAATAATGATGATGATAATAATAATTTTTTTAAAAAAGAGAGTTGGGTTGGGGGGAGGAGAAAGTAAAGAATAACGAGAATCAATCAAAGGAGCTTGAAGAAATAAATAGATAGACGTTGACGATTCAAAACCTAATCGAGAGAAAGCAGGGCCATTCTAGGAGGACCACGTTTATTATAGGCACTTGCTATTTCAGTAATGTCTATATTCTATAAATAGTAATTTCAGACACTATGTAGTCTGCTAGATTTTATAAAGATTGGTAGTTCTCTAAGAAGCCTCGAACGTTTTTCTCAATTGTAAAATAAGTGGGCACACGTGTTACACAGATCCAAACAGATTCTTCCTTCCTAAAACCCCAACCTGCCCCACTTCCCGGGAAAAAAAAAACACCTTTCGCCAGGGACCCCTATTTCCCGTCTTTGTAAACACCGTCCGGCATTCCTTGTTTGTAAGTGTCGTATGTATTGTTGATGCTGATTAAAAGAAAACAGTTTATATCTTGATTATTTTGTTGTCTGAAGCGGAGCCAAGT
This sequence comes from Podarcis muralis, assembly GCF_964188315.1. Taxonomy (NCBI): domain Eukaryota; kingdom Metazoa; phylum Chordata; class Lepidosauria; order Squamata; family Lacertidae; genus Podarcis; species Podarcis muralis. The sequence continues at coordinate 104,381,673 of NC_135655.1, read as the reverse complement.
CTTGCATGCCACAAGCGTTTTCACCGTTTCCAGAGTGCTTATATCTCATATACAGAACTCCCTGGAAATTAACTGAGCACTTTGAATTTTTATTTCGGGAGTGTTCGGGTTTTGGGTTTTTTTTGGGTTTTTTTTGGGGGGGTGAGGGGTTGGGAAAAGGTGTATATTTTTCTTTTTGAAAAACAAATGTCTAAAATTGTCGGTTAATATATTATTTTACATTTCAGTAAGGAAGTTTTTTAATATATATCTATATATATAATGCCATATTCTGTAGTTTTTTTCTTTTCTTTTCTTTGTATATTTCCAGGAGGGCACTTCCTTAAGTTTCTGCCTCCTCTCCACCCCACAACCCCACCCCACCCCTCTCCGTTATGGTGTATGACAGTTAGCCTTGGACATTTTATCCCTAAAAACTCTTTCTTTGAGAAAGACGATTTTAATGTTTACAGCAAATAAATCCATGTAAACGAACAGAATCCCGTCTTCTTTCTGTCTAATCAAAGGGCAGCCTCCACGCCCTTATAGGGGAGCTGGCAGTGACATTAATAATAAACAGCACCTTTTTTTTTAATTTTGCTGCTGCTGGGATTGTTGCTCTTGTGATGGTTATATTTTTGAATGTTAAAAAGCGATGCTGTGATTTCGGAGACGGAACTTGCAGTCTCAAGTGGAGACTGGCGAGGCGAGGCGAAGACCTCGCGAGCTGCTTTCTTCTTCCCCTGCTTGATTTCTCTGCAGATTTCTTGCCACCTTATTTCAACCCTGCCACTAGAAGTCTAGGGTCACATGCGCTGCTATTTAAATGGCCCGTTGATAAAGGGAAATAGATTGCGCTTGGTTAAATGGCTTCTGCATCGGAGCTTGTATGTCTCTCTCTCTCTTGCGCGCGCGCCTCGTCATAGTCAGATTTGCAGCACGATCCTAAGCAGGTCACCAGTCGCTGTGCTGCAAAAATAAACGTCCTTAGGATCGGCTTGTATCTTTCTCCTGAGAACTTATTTAGAACTGGAGTAGTTATTTCCCTTTCCCTAGGGGTTAAATTTGGAGAGACGGATCTTGGAAACGGCTTGTGCATGTGTGCCCGGACCCAATGAAATGTTTAACGTGTTTTACTCGGAAGGAAGTCCCACAGAGTTCGAAGGGGCTGGCTCTCAAGTAACTGTGACACAGTTAACGATAAAGAGAATAGGAAATGAATGCTCCAATTTCTTTCTCTGGAATAAAATCCCATTGCATTCAGTAGGATTTACGGCCGAGTCCATAATAAGCTTAGGATCGGGCTGCATCTCTTGTCGAAGTCTTTAGGATCCGGGTTTTCAGTAATCTGATCTGCTAAACCTATAGATGCTCTTAGTTTTAGCTTCTGTAGATTAGTCTTGTGATGTGCATTGCAATTCCTGCTTGAATAAAATGCTGCTATTATTTTTAAAAGAATCAACGCAGCTTATTAACGTGGTAGTGAAAGATTCTTCTGAAGGGAGCGCGCTACGAAGAAAGGAAGAAATGATTTAAATAAGTGACATCTTTGATCATTTAAAAAGAAAACTAGTTGCGCCTTTCCTTCGCCCTCCGCCCAACCCTCTTTCAATTAATCAGAGTTCCGGGATGTGGTGGCAAGTTACTCCAGACCCTAAATAAGTCTCGGGCCTGGGAAGCAGTATTGCGGAAAGAGAGAGTGGTTTTACGACAGGATCTTGACCCGGGGAAATGTATCTAGCCTAATTTTGTGGGAAGAGCTTTTATCGAACTGAATGTGGGTTATTTCAGGAGGAAGGTAAAGAGAGCCCGCCCCCTCCCTTCCCTGCTCTCTTCTAAGGAAGAAAAGCCCCACAGCCCTTCATCAATGGGCACGTCTGTCTTGGATCACAGGAGCAGTGGTCCTTGCTTCCGCCCGCGCGCACTTTCTGGGCATGTCAGCCAGACAGCAAGCGGATCCTTCTCTTTTCAGAGGAGAAAGGCGGAAGGTGGCATGTGAACTTTGGAGAGGAAACCTAGCGGCGGAACAGGAATAAATCCCATTCCAAGAGAGAGAAATCTGGGGGAAGGGACGTCGTTCAGTGGCAGAGAACCTGCTCCCCACATGGAAAGAGCCCCATATTCAATCCCAGGCAGAGCCAGGCAGAACTAGGAAGAGCCTCAGACTGACCCCCTGGACAGCCGCTGCCTGCCAGTGCCAACAATACTGAGCTAGGTATGGAGGAAGGCTCTGGCTCAGTATAATTCGGATTCCTCTTTTCCTGTCTCCATCCTTGGTCTTGGGATAACTGGGCGCAGGAGCGAGGAATTTACCTCCTGGGCGCGTCTACTCGGAACCAAGCCCCATTGAGTTCAGTGAGGCTTACACCCAGGTAGGTGGGTATAGGATTGCACCCACTCACTTACCCGGGAGTGAGCTCCACTAAGTGCTTAGGATTGCGCTGTTTTCCTTGTTGGCCAATCCCAAGGCTTTCCTGCAGTGCCCACTCTTCCGATTGGCTATGGGGACGTTCCATCCCCTACGGAATGTCGTCGAGGCGCTCTGTGCCCCGGAGCAATTCCAGCGCACAGGTTCTCTTTGGGGCGGCCGATCCATCACTTACTTCTCCATCTACTTACACAGCGCGGGAGGAAGGGCAGCGAAGGAGAGACAGAGGCATCTTTCCCAGGCGCAATACCTTGGGGAGACAGCGCGCAGTTCCCCAAAGCCCTGGGGAGGCGCTCCCGGTAGTCCCTTCTCCCCTCACCCCCTCGCAATCCCCTGGGCGCGCAGAGGGGAAACTGTGAAGGACTGCGGGTTACATTTTCACTTCCAGGGGTTCCCCTCCCCCAATAATCTCCCCCTCCCTCCTGGCCGCCAGAAAAGAAAAAGGCAATCTAACTGCACAACACATTTTAAGAGAGGGCAGCCTGCGGAGTTCCTCAATCTCTCCGGGGATTGTCCAGGAAGTTAGAGACCTGGGAGAATTTTGTTGAGTCCTTATCGCCATGAAATCTCCCCCCCCCCACCATGCCACCCACCCTACCAAAAGCAGGGGTTCCTATTCAGAGAATGCCTGACCGGCGTGGATACAGCCCATCGTCCCCACCCTCCGAAAATACTGCAGTAATATGAGCAAGGAAGGAAGATTATGGTGTGGTAAAGCGTGGTATTATTCCCTCCTCCCCTTTGCATGCAGGGCTTTTAGGTTTAAGGGGGCTATTGCCTACCCTTCCTAATTCGTGGCGTGGAAGGCGAGCAGGTAGTAAGTATTCCGGATTAACTAATGCGGAGTACAAAGTATGTGAGAGCTCTGTTGCACGCGGAGATCCTTTCCTGTAAAACCAAACAAACAAACAAACAAACCCAAGGGATGCAATTGAACAGGTAAGAAGAAAGTTCCATTTCCAGGACGAGGCAGCCCTAGCAACGCTAGGAGAGGACCCCGAGGCTCTTTCCATGGGGCGCTTCACCCCACCGCCACGGCCTCCTAGAGGCCAGAGGCTGAACTCTCCCGTGCCTTGGGGAGTTCGCAGCCTTACCTCTGGCGGGGCTAGAGGGGAAGCTGCTGCAAAGGGAAAAATTCCCTTTGTACTTGAGCGAGCTTCTGTCTCGGCTCGGCCTGAAAGCTGGGGACGCAGCGAGGGGCTTCGCCTGAGTTTCTGATTTAAGGATCCACTTGTGCGCGTGGCTCTCAAGGCTGAAAATAAATAGGCCCTTCTCCCAGTCGCAGATCTCTCGAGAGGCTGCCAGCCTGGTCACGAGTCCTACGTAGGGTTACCCCGGGGTAATTGACTCCCATTTGCCTGAATAGGATTACCCCCGAGGGAAGCAGTGGGTGTGCGTGTGGGGACTGCTTCCCATTATCTTGAATGGAGATTACCTTGGAAGAAGCGATTGGGGGCCCGACTGGTTCCCATTATCTTGAATGGGGGCTTGCCTCGGGAGAAGCGATCTCGGGGCGGGGAAACGGATTCCCATTAGCCTGAATGGAATTTACCCCGAGAGAAGTTTTTTTTTTTTGTTTCTTAGGGGTGCGAACTGACTACCATGAGCTTGAATGGGACTTAACCCGGAAAGGAAGGAAACGGGTTTGGGGAAGTGTTATGACCGGTGAGTTACTCTCTCTGACCCCAAGCAGATTTCTGGATAAGGGAAACCGACTTCGTGGTCCCGCTCTCTGTTTCTTCCTGGGCAGACCTGTCCCTTGGCTCATGTCATAACAGCGGGGGCCCTCGGGCGGTCCCTGGGGACCGGAGACGTGACCATCCGCCCTCATCACAACACAGGGAAGCTTCCTTCCCCGGCGCAAAAGGGGGCCAGAGAGTGAGTAGGCGGGCGCTCGAGGAGCCATCTTCCTCCCCCTGCCCCCCCGAATGGGAGACCCGGTTGGGCAACTGGTCGCAGCGGAGGCTGCCCTACCTGTTGCGCCGGACGCCCTTCCGCGTTGCCCAACCTTTTCTGGCCGCTCGACGGCGGAGACTCCCGCACCTATCCCGACCCCCGCGGACCATTCCATTCTCACAGCCAAAGGGGATGTGCGTAATGAGCAAGGATGGGCCACAGCACGCAGGGCGGGGTCGGGCCAAACGGCCTCCCTCCTCCACCTTTGAGAAATCAACCCACCTGGCCTTCTGCGAGGAAAGGGATTTTATTCATGCTGTAAGCAAAAAGGGCGCTCTCGCCCTGTGCCATTATGATTTTTATTTTAAAGAGATAATTTTTTAAAATTTAAACACAGATAATTTCCAACACGATGGGGAGGAAAGCCTGCCTAGCTGAGGAAACCGGGTGGAGAGTTGATATCCGCATCTGACAGATTTGGATAATTGTTTCCCTTTGTGGAAAGTGAAATCCTGGACCGATTTTCCATCCTTCCTTTGCCACCTTGCTCTCTTGGCCCCTCGGCCAGTCTTTTGTTGAGTTCAACCTCCTTAAGTATATGTACACCCCTAAGTGAGAGCGCTCCTTTCCGCAGAACTTGGCGCCGTTGCGCTTTGCTCAGAACTTGCGCCACAAGTGAATGACTCCCCCATCGGGGCACAAACCACACGTGGCCAGGAACTATGGCCCCTGCCACTACTTCGGGCGGGGGCGGGCAGTTGGGGCGGGGAATCTCCCAAATGCCTCAGCAAGCCAATCAGAAGCGGTGGCTTTTAAAAAAAAAATATTATTTTTGCTTTCTTTCCATCCACCGCATACGCGCAAGGATTCCCGCATCCCAGTCGAACAGCAGCGCAAGGTCTCAAAGCCCTTCCCAGTTTCTGCCACCGGGAACCAGTCGTATGTCTCTTGGCAACCCTTCTCTTCCGTGCGCCTACGAACTGCTTTGCATTTCCTAAATCCCAACCTGGCTCGCGATCTCTCTAAAAGGCCACTTTGAATGAGTTTCACAGGTGAGCCCCTGAGTCCTGCCCGCTTCCCCCTCTTCGCCCCGCCACCTCTTCTTATCCCACAGTCAGTGCGGAAGATGCATATAAATGGCCCCACTCTCGAACAAAAAAACAACAACTTCATTTTTGCTGGGCGCAACAAAACCCGTCCAGGTAGGGCAAATCCTCTTTTTTCAGACGAGGAAGTGCTTGAGAGATAGTGATAGCGGTGACATTCGGGCTGAGGCTGGGAGATAAGAGTGGCAGGTCTGATCTGGCGGCGGGTCCAACACCAGGCGGCTCTGTATTCATTGGACCACAGCGACAGGGAGCCAGTTGATGCATTGCTCCGGCTCCCTTCACAGTTACGCATCTTGCACGACCAGCCACAGCCACGCTGAACACCCTACACAACTATTCAAGTTGCTGGGAGGGAGGCCTGTTTTCTTTCGCGTCCGGCCTCCCACGTCTCCGCGCCTTCTGTTTCTGCCGCGGAACAACCGAGCTCTTTTCCGAACAATTCGAATTGAGGAGGGGCGTGGCTTGCAGAGAGCGCTTCCAATTGGAGGTCCCGCGATCCGCAGCTGCTCTCCATCCACGAGTCTCTCCTCCGCCCTCGGAGATCTGGCTGGATGCTGGCAGAGCTGATACTACTCACAACACAGGGCCCAATCCACTCAGACTCTTTTATAAGTCCCGCTGAGTTCATCGGGGGTGGGGTGGGATTTACCTGACCTTTCATAGTGAAATCAACGGAGAGTTAGGTTGCAATCCGAGACTCGCTTGCCTGGGAATAAGTACCATTGAACTCAACGGGATTTACTTCTGAGTAAACAGGCATGGGATTGAACTGTTGCAAAGGGCTTCACTTTGGCTACATCCTGCATCAGTTACCAGGAGGTCACAGGGTTAAAACCCCCTTCAGCTATGTCACCGTAATTTGGATGACCGCTGCAAGGGGATATTTGAAGGAAAATCCCAGTTGCATCCTCGCTTGATCTTATTGGCGTTGGTTACGAATTTAAATCCGACCGAGGCCCATAGGATTTACTCTCAGGTAAGCGCGCCCAGACTTGCAGCCTGCCTCTGCAACCCTCCTAAACTTGGGTCTGAACTCGGTAGGGATGAGTCCCGAGTCAACGTGTTCTGGATCGCGCAAACAGCAGCGCGTCAGTCTCGTTGGACTCCCGAAAGTGCTTTAGGATCAGGCGCATAGGAAGGGCTGTTTGGGGATGGACGAGTTTTTGGAAAGGCGGACACCTGCCTGTGTTTGTCAAGCTTCTTAGCAAAGAAGCAGCCAGGAAAACCATATTGAAACCTTGAAATGCCGGGGAATGGAACTCAAGATGAAACTCATGTCCTTAGACAGATGGAGGCTTATTGCCTAGTACTCGGTAAGATGCGCAGCTGTCGGGGCCCGCGAAGGCACGGCGAAGAGCGGATCGAAGGCTCTCCCTCTCCAACCATCCATCAGGCGTAACCACAGCCGGCGCAGGGAGCCCGGCTTGCCCCGGGGAGGCCTGCGTGTCAGTCCCAACTAAGCAGGAGGTATGGCTGCGGGTGAATGGCAGCCTCCGTTCCCCATTGGTTAGAAAAGGAGAGCGGGAGGAGGAGAATAATAAGGAAGAGCGATGCCACTGGAACCTCGGCTCACCTGCGGCCCGGGAGACCCTAGCTTTCTCTGTTTCGTCTGGTTGCACCCATTTTTAAAAAATTATTATTATTTTGCAAAAGGAGGCTGCAATTTTTACCAGGGGGCGGGAGAAAGGCTCTTAAGGAAATCTCCCATCCCCGCCGCCTCTCCATTTTTAGCCAAATCGTGCCCCAATAGCTTGCTAAAAACAGCATCTAAGGGGCGCCCCAAAGGCGAATGGATCCCCTCTCTGTTATTCCACCAATGAGTTCTGCGCAATGCACACCGCATTTGAAAACCAGAGGAGGCGTATTTCTCAGCAACCGGGCATAGGATCGGGTCAAAGGGAAGCACATTTCCTGGGAAGGAGCTGCCCCTGAAAACTATGAATGGGACTGGGCTGCGCGTGTGAAAAGCCACACTGCTCTTGCGCAGGCAGTTCATTTCGATGGGGCTTGGCGAGGGGAGAAGCTCCTGCTGGGTATGCGGGTGGTAAAAGCCGCAGCGTTGGGTGGTAGATCGCCTGGTACTCCGTGTGATCGCCTTCCCCGTTAAAGCGCACAGGATCGGGCTGTAGCTATGTGGGTCACAACCCCACCAATCGCACCACATCTGCTAAAAGAATATTTTTAAACTTAAAATTGTCTTGATGGTGAATGGCATCTAACTTAAAATTTAAATTTCAAAGGGGGAGTCTGCAGCTGAGATCTTGTATCCGGGGTAAAAGTTCCACTGGGGGTTGGGGGGAAGGGCGGACTTAATTTCTGCAGCGCGTAAGGCTAAGGAGGCAAAAGTGCTTAAGTCTAAAACCAGCCTAGGGCGGACATCACGATCGCAGGGGGAAATGAACAGGAGAGATTCGTTCTTTTCCGGCCCGTACCCACCCCCACTCCGCCCAAGAATTTTGGAATAATCGTGCCCATCTGTAACTTTATCGCTTCCCCTAACTTTTGCCGCTGTCGAACGAATCAAAGGGGCGCATTCACCGAGCAAGCCATTTTTAGATTTCCGAAGATCTGGGAAAAGCTACGAAGTGGGACAGAAGAACCGTAGAAATGTCAGCAACTAGGTCCTATGCATGCTCACCCCTAATATCTGCTCCGCTCAATGGGTCTTGCTCGCTCCCAAATAAGCCTCCGCACAGAATCTGATGCTCTCTGAAAAGGGAACAAGCCCTGAACTGACTGGAATCCAGTTTCTGAATAAGCAGGCGGTGTTGGTTCTTGCAAACCGTCTGGAATCCTCAGTCAGTTTGGGGACAGAAGAAGTTGCAAATCTCTGCCCACTTTCCTGGACTAAGGCTGCAGTCTAAACCACACTGACCTGGGGGTAACCCACAGTGAATTAAACGGGGTTTATTTCTGAGTAGACCTGGTTAGGTTTTGTTAACCTGGTTAGGATAACACCCCCTGAGCACCCTTTGAAATTACAGTGGTACCTCGGGTTACATACGCTTCAGGTTACAGACTCCACTAACCCAGAAATAGTGCCTTGGGTTAAGAACTTTGCTTCAGGATGAAAACAGAAATCGTGTGGCGGCGGCAGCGGGAGGCCCCATTAGCTAAAGTGGTGCTTCAGGTTAAGAACAGATTCAGGTTAAGAACGGACTTCCGGAACGAATTAAGTACTTAACCCGAGGTACAGTACCACTGTACTGGGATTCAGTTCTGGGCGAACATGCAGAGGCTTGCGCTGCTGGGTTGCAGTTCCTCTGCTTTGTGACTTTTGAATAAATCCCACTGAACAGAGTAGGACCTCCCCGCGCCCGCCCCCCGGCAATATGCAGGCATAGGCTCGGATTCCCTGGCATGAAATTATCTCGACCAGGGTGGGGGGTAAATCCCATTGCAGTCAGTAGAACTTCCTCCCAAGTGAAGGAGGCGAGCGGATCGCTGCACTTTGCAATCCCCTCGCAACCCCACACCAGCCACCCACCGTTGCGCTTTGCAGCCCCCGCTTGGCTTAGAGGAGGAGACTCCGCTTTTGACCCGCTCCGGAGCGATTCTCCAAGCGCAGCGGCTTGCCTTGAATCTGCTTCACGTCCCTTGGCCCAAAATTGGGAAGCTAAAGAAGGAACGGACATATACCAAATGGGAGTTGCGGGCTCCCTTGCACCAAATGAAAGATGAAACCTGGAGCAGGCGGAGAACCTGCCGTGGGCGCTCTAAATCCAGGCTGCAGCCCTGTCCACACTGGATTTGAGAGTGTCTAGTGGGACACGCTGCTACTACGCGGTGAAACTGGCATTTCCTTTCTAGGGAATGAGCCTTTAAGAGCAACACAGCAGACCATGAAATATTTTTTTGGGGGGGCGGCCCCCCAAAGCTGATGGGCATTGCCATTCAAATGGTGTGCGTGTGCCGTGTCTTGTGATCGATCAAGTGGATTTTATCCACTCAATATTTTATTCATGTTGGCACCCCTGCAACAGGCTGAAAGTCCATAGGTTCAGCCTTGCCTGCTGCGCACCTGGGTGAAAGAGGAATCCTTTCCGCACACCAGGTAACCATAAAAAATACAGAGAACCGACCGGGCGGGGCTGGGCGTAAGAAGTGCGCCTCTGATTCACCTCGGATTCTCTGGAGAGCCTCTGGCACCTTAAGGATGCTTTAGTTCAAGACTGGGAGTTGCCCGGATGTTGTTGGACGGGACCTCCCATCGTCCCCCTTGCCCATTGGGGCTGATGGGAGTTGGAATCCAACCAACATCCGGAAGGGAGTTGGTTGAGGAAGGCTGAGCGTCTTACTATTTTGCATGTTGCCATTGTTATACTGATTCGTGGCTTTCTTCGGTTGTGTTAGCAGCTGCTGTTGCAGAGCACAGGTATGGTCAGGTCCCTGCCCCGAGGGGAGGGTCTTAGTCTCCATCGGAGGGACGGGAACAAGGTTGGTCCTGACTAGAGAAGTGGGAAGAGGACAGCGGTAGATCCAGTTGTGTGACTGAAGGAGTAGTTCCACCCTCCCCATGGCAAATAAGCGCCCTTCTCCCACCAGAGGCCAAGTACTTTCGCCTACTCAGAAGTAAGTCCTCCTGATTACAGGGGGATGCACTTCCTCTTTGCTGTAGGGTTGCCAACAAAGTTCTGACCTGCAAGGCTTGAGGATGCCAAGAAGACAGGAAGCAATTTGAACCCCCCCAAGAAAAAAAAAATCAAAGATGAGAAGACTAATTCTGCCTTCTCCCCATCCAGAATTACCAGGCCTTAATGGATGGCTGGGTATCAAGGGTGCCAACCTGATTAAAATATTGGGGGGAGGGCTGGTAATTCACAGAGGCACAGCATTATGGCTCAGTTGCCAAAATGTCTTGGCCAGCCGTGCCTATAGCCCTCATTTCTCTAGCTGGCAATGGTCATCCTATTCCGAAGAGCTCTTTACTTTCTTGAGTGGATGTGGTGGTGCTTGATGTTTCCTTAAAGGGCTCTTATGGTCTCCTCCTCCTCAGGGAAGTGGTGAGTGCATGGAAATATTATTGTCTCTAATCAACATGCTAGTGCTTTTCTCTTTTCAACCCAGATCTCTTGCATGCTTCCAGCATCTACATCAGGCACCCCCAAACTCAGCCCTCCAGCTGTTTTGGGACTACAATTCCTATCATCCTTGATCACTGGTCCTGTTAGCTAGGGATGATGGGAGTTGTAGTCCCAAAACAGCTGGAGGACTGAGTTTGGGGATGCCTGATCTACATCATCACGACCCTACATGGGAGGTGAGAAGTCATCTCGTTTCATCAGACAGCCAGTCAAGAATGTAGATGTTTAGGCATTATTAGTTCCAATGGAAACTGGTCCATTTGAGCAAATGGGGCATTGCCCTACCAGCCTCTACCCTTGGCCAGTCCCTGTGCCTTCCTGCCTCCTTATTTAAAACCAATCCAGTGAGTGGTACTGCTTGCCACTGTTGGCATCCATCTGTCTCGGGAGACAATGGAGGGATGGACCTTTGTGGGTGACGCCTTGCTGTTGAAAGGTTGCAGTGCCTGTTGTGGCTGTAGAGAGCGATGTGGAAGAGACATGTTTTGTTGCAGATGAAGGTATCCATTTGTGCCGCTGCAGATGCACCAGGGTCATTTCTCCTCTGGTCACTGCTATGCAACCTTAGTCTGCCCTCATCCTGCCCCCGCCTTAGTCTCAATATTGCCCTTGTAGAAGTCAGCAAGGAAGAGGATCGGGCTTCGCCTGCTGCTGGACTCCCTGCCTTCCACCCTATCGGTCCAAATGGACAGAAGCCACCTTGGCACATAGTGCTAGGGCAAAGGTTCCCAAACTTGGGTATCCAACTGTTTTTGGACTACAGTTCCCACCATCCCTGCTCACTGGTCCTGCTAGCTAGGGATCATGGGAGTTGTAGTCCAAAAAAAACAACAACACACGGCTGGAGACCCAAGTTTGGGAAGCTCTTTGCTAATGTGTAGGACTGAGATGTAGGCTTGCCTAAAGCCTGATCAGAGGGAAGGGGAATAATTCTTCCTGCTCTGCCTCATTAGCAACCCAACATTTTATACTTTGAAAATTGAGACTGAGATATAATGGATATTTGGTTCACCATTAAGGTGACTTAGTGAGTCAGTTGTGGGAGCCCAGCACTGTCTCACTGTGCAGGCCTCAAGGCTAGACACCTTTGTCATGTACCCACCACCAGGAAACTGTGGATGAGAGAGCACCTAAGGCAGTCATCTCCAACCAGTTGTCCTTCAGATGTTCCAGACTCCAGCGCCATCATTTGTGATCACTGGTCATTCTAGCTGGGGCTGATGGGAGAGGCAGAACAGCTGATGGGTACCAGGGTGTGAGAAGTCTTGGGTCTTCAAATAAGGAGATAATTTTCTTATTAAAGGGGAATGTGCATGGTATATCTTTCAGTGAATGTACTTTGAAACAGATAATGCAAGAGGAAGAAGAAGTGGTGTGCTTCCTTTAAATGGAGTTTCCGTGTTTATTGTTTATAGTATGAAAAGTTGCTGTGGTTGTATAACAATAAAAAAACACTGATCTGATCAGGTGCATCTGAGCAAGGCTCTGGCTTTCTCCTTATATTTTGTTCTGTTTCTTGATGTTTTAGACTTGGAAAGAGAACTGCACGTGCTATCTGATGAAACGCCCTCTTTCACATAACAAATGAGTTTTCAGTTATTGCAGGCCTTTGTTGAGTTTCGAAATACAAATAAGTGTTTGCTTTCATTGGGCTGTTGCACCTTTTTCCTGGCAGCAGATTGGGATTTGTGGGAAAGTTCTCCTTTGCCAAAGAAGGCCGTGCATCCTGGCTCTCTGAGGAGTGGACATGTAATAATAACCAGCATGTTTTTCTCATTCACACATTATACTTTTAAGTGTGCAGACGTACATACACACAGAGAAATGTAATGTGGGAGCCAGTGGGAACGAAGTGTCAGACTAGGACCTGGGATACAGGGGTTCAAATCCTCGCTCAGCCTTGGGCCAGTCACTGTCTCTCGGCCTAACCTACCTCACAGGGTTGTTGTGAGGAGAAGGAGAAAGAAACATGTAAACTACCTTAAGCTGCTTGGAGGAAAAGTTAGGATATGAATGCAATAAATAAAAATTATCCTGTGTGAAGAGGCCTCCAGCCTTCTAATTAATTTTCACATTTCTTATAGATGTGTGTGTGCTCGGTTAACGAGGCCACCCATCTGAAGTAGGAGTGTCAAAATTGGAACGGATCTGTGTAATTCTTCACTGTTTTAGTCAGCTTTAGAAATTCCTTTAATGGTTATATACGTAGAAATGTCTTTAAGGACACACTTTCTCTCTCTCTCTCTCTCTCTCTCTCTCTCTCTCTCTCTCTCTCTCTCACACACACACACACACACACACACACACACACAGAACAACACTCGCATACTCAGACTCTCATGGCTTATTTTAATACAGGAGGCAGGCAGTGTTGCAAATTCTGTGCGTACCAAAGTGTTAGCTCTAACTAACCTTTGCAGCAAGTTGTGGTGTGGTGTGAGATGATGGTATTCAAGAAGGTTTTGACAGGTTTGACATTTTATATATGGTGTGCTTCTCTAGTTTTTGACTTCTTCCTCCCAGCCCCTTTTCTAAATAAAAGGTGACTGTTGCCAGAATGATGCATATAGAGGCTTTTGTAGGAAAATGGGAGTTGCATTGCAGGGAAGAGAACTGACTCGGATTCTCCCTACTGCATCACCACCTCATCTATGTATGTGTGCGATTATATTTTCAATATATCATTTCCACCTTATTAGCCAGGCAATAAAGGCGTCTCCTGTTGATTAGATGGCACAATTATTTCACCTTTTGTAATGTTCAGAGGCAAAACATTTCCTTTGAATGCTAGCTAGCGTTGCTCAGGCTGCGTTTTGTGTTTTGTCTTTGCTCGGTTAGCTGCTAATGCAGTTCGCCGAAGGCAAGAGTGCCTGCAAACCAGACATTCTTATTTCTTTTACAGCACAATTCCACAAAGGTTTACCTGGAAGTTAGTCACACTGTCTTCAATGGAGTTAACTCCCAGGTAAGTGTGTTTGTAGGATTGCAGCCTAAGTTAGATATTTATCTCATTCCTCTCTTCCATCTCCAGTGTCGTCAGTAAGCTATCCTCAGAAATAATGCCGATAGGGCAGGAAATACATTCTCTATGTAAATAAAGTGATAGTGATGCCACAATCAATTCTGGGGATTCTTTTTTATTTAGCTAAGAAAAAATGTCAGTGGAACTTTTAATCAGGAAGGGATTTCCCCCCCCCCCCCAGTGTGTTGAAATGCATAATATAGTTTTATGCATTTGTGAACTATGCTAAGAAAGCTTAACTCTTTACGAGTATGGCCATTTAAACATTTTTTATTCTCCCTCCCCAAGCAAACTTGAGGGAAGAATAATTTCTGGACCGCAAGTTCTTTATTTTTGATTGTCAGATCACTGTGCTTCCCTGAGTGAATATGAAGGAGTAACAGGATACGGCTTTGATTTTTTTAATGCTTTTAAAGCAGGGGAAATAAACTACTTATCAAAACTATCTCAAGGTTGCGAAAAATATTATCTCAGAAAAATGTGTCTTCAACAGTTATATTGATGCCCAGGAAACCTTGGTTATTTGCTAGTGTTCTGGTGATTGCATACATGCCACACAGACTAGTGGATTCCATGTTGGACTTGGAAGACCTGCAGACCCTCCCGTGTCCCTATTTTTCAGGGATGTCCCTGATTTAGAGAAGCTGTCCCGGTTTCTGGTTTGATCCTGGAATGTCCCACTTTTCCTTAGGATGTCCCTATTTTCATTGGAGAAATGTTGGAGGGTATGGAGTTAACGAACCCCTGAGCCATCTGAAGGCAATGATGTATAGGGACTTTATTAAAATATTTAATGTTTTATTATGTTTTAATATATCTTGGAAGCTGCCCAGAGTGGCTGGGGCAACCCACTGAGGTGTGTGGGGTATAAATAGTAAAATTATAATTATAGAATGGGACGTCCCTATTTTCGTCGGAGAAATGTTGGAGGGTATGGACCTGGATAGAAAATATCTGCTTAGTCATGACTTTGGGTCAATATTTCTCAGTCACAGGGCTGTTGTGTGATTAAATGGGAAGAACAGCAGGTTCTCTCCTCCAAATTCCTAAGGATCTACAAATCACTGTAATGTCTCTCCAAATACATTTGTGTGAGTGTCTGAAGCATCTCTCAGATCTCACCAAGCATGTGAATTGGTAGGTGTCCTTTCTGCAAATTGTACCAAATTCTGTAGTCTAGGCATACTAAAAACATAACACAATGGAGCAATCCGGTGCCTGTCTGTTCAGCAGCAAGTCCTACACAGTTTAATGGGACTTACTTGCAAATAAATTTGTGTAGGGCTGAATTCTGAATATCTCCCAATCACACAGTTCCAGTTTTTCTAGGCAAAGCACTAAGCCTGTAAAACAAACCTTTTGCAATTAGATATTTAAATCCCACAGCTATTGCAGATTTAAACCTCCCATCTTTGAACAAGGTCTTGGCGACTACAGCTCATAAGAAAAGATTCCTTCCCTTTATTTTCTGACTGTTCAGAGAAGTCTGGAAAACAAATAAATCTTGTGCTGTGCCTTAAAGGTCAACAGCATTAGAATATTCTAGACCCAAAACCAGCGTGCCACCGAATTCCAGTCCTCAGGGCCCTTAATACATATGTCCGATGTTATGATTGCTTGTCTTGAAGCCCTGTTGAAATATCCACCAGCAAAGGAAATTAGGCTGGCAAACACACCTCTGGCAAAGGGTAGGGCTTTATTGGTAGGATATTCTACAACTGTGGAATTGTGCAGTGTTCCTTGTGATATTGGGCAAGCTCCTATGTTTATTTTATACACACACACACACACACACACACACACACACTGCCTGATTGTAAAAAAACAAGAAGTAGTTTACTAGAATGCAAAATAATATAAAATATCAAAACATGAAAATCCTAAACAAAAGTCATTTAAAACAGGTACTTAAAAGCACTTGAATACCAATCCCTGGATATTTTCAAAGGGTGCTTACAACATATTTTTACCTTGCTTTTCAACATCTACATGAAGCCGCTGGGAGAGATCATCAGGGGGTTTGGGCTGGGTGTTCAGCAGTATGCAGATGATACCCAGCTCTACCTCTCTTTTAAATCAGAACCAGTGAAGGCGGTGAAGGTCTTGTGTGAGTGCCTGGAGGCGGTTGGAGGATGGATGGTGTCTAACAGATTGAGGTTGAATCCTGACAAGACAGAAGTACTGTTTTGGGGGAACAGGGGGTGGGCGGGTGTGGGGGATTCCCTGGTCCTGAATGGGGTAACTGTGCCCCTGAAGGACCAGGTGCGTAGCCTGGGTGTCATTTTGGACTCACAGTTGTCCATGGAGGCACAGGTCAATTCTGTGTCCAGGGCAGCCGTTTACCATCTCCATCTGGTATGTAGGCTGAGACCCTATCTGCCTGCGGACTGTCTTGCCAGAGTGGTGCATGCCCTAGTTATCTCCTGTTTGGACTACTGCAATGTACTCTATGTGGGGCTACCTTTGAAGGTGATCCGGAAACTACAACTAATCCAGAATGTGGCAGCTAGACTGGTGACTGGGAGCAGCCACCGAGACCACATAACACTGGTCTTGAAATACCTACATTGGCTCCCAGTACGTTTCCGAGCACGATTCAAAGTGTTGGTGCTGACCTTTAAAGCCCTAAACGGCCTCGGTCCAGTATACCTGAAGGAGTGTCTCCACCCCCATCATTCTGCCTGGACACTGAGGTCCAACGTTGAGGGCTTTCTGGCGGTTCCCTCACTGTGAGAAGCGAAGTTACAGGGAACCAGGCATAGGGCCTTCTCGGTGGTGGCGCCCGCCCTGTGTAACACCCTCCCACCAGATGTCAAAGGAAAAAACATCTACCAGACTTTTAGGAGACATCTGAAGGCAGCCCTGTTTAGGGAAGCTTTTAATATCTGAAGGACTATTGTATTTTAATATTTTGTTGGAAGCTGCCCAGAGTGACTGGGGAAACCCAGCCAGATGGGCAGGGTATAAATAAATAATAATAATTATTATCATTATTATTATTATTGACTTTCAGTAGGCCTGTCAGGGGGTCCAAATTTGGCCTTGTCAACCATGGCCACCTACTGTATGCCTGGTGCCATATGTGACATCAGGTGTGGGGCAGGTACAAATGTAGCTATAACAGAAAAATTACAGGCTTAAAGAACTCCAATAGCACAAAGGGCTTTCCATGAAAACTGCTGCTAAAATGGAAGGTGAAAGCTCAGTTTTTGCAGTGGTGTCGGTGAAAACTTTGACAGGTGGGCAGGATGACCTACCCACCAACCTCTCAATCATATGATGTCATAATGGCATCAGGCAGCAGAGAGGTAGGTTGTCCCACCCACCCACCAAAGTTTGCCTGTGAGTGTCAAAAATGTTCCCCACCCTTAGCTTATGATTACCAATTAAATACGGTATTACAGGAAATAATTGTGGCTGGGAATCTAACTTTATAGGCTTGTTTTAATGACTATATTATGCTATATTTTTGAAGTTGGATTGCTAATTTTAATTTCATGGGATTGTTTGATTGAGATGCATTTTATGGACATATTTTATGACAGGCATGCCCAGCTCCCAAGAGACTGCAATCTACTCCCAGTATTAAAAAACTGGCAGGGATCTACCCATTTTCATTGGAGGGAGGAGGAGCTTTTTGGGAGGATTGCACAGAGTATTTTAGCTCCCTCCCATAACTTTTTGTGCACAATAAGGATCCCGTGACCTACCAGGATCAGCTGGGGATCTCCCAGTAGATTGCAATCTGCTGGTTGGACATCCCTGTTTTATGTGAACCACCTGGAGAAGAATTCTCTTTTCAAAAAGCAGTATACATTTTTCTTTAAATAAAACCGCCCCCGGAGAGCTCGCCCACAAGAGTCAAGACACAGTGTATCTTCCCCAAAGTTAGCCTTCATGGAAAATCAAGGCTAACACCAATCTTTAATTGGCTTCTACCGATGATAATCTATTAGGAGAGATGTCATGTTTGCTCTTTGGTTCTCCTCTTGCACCAGTCATTGTCCTGCAGTGATGGCATGACAAGCATAATGGTGGTGGGACAATCTTACTTCAGGGTGGTTAATGCTGCTGTAGGGGGTAAACTCTGCACCTTTCAAATTAATAATAGTGTCAAATTTTATTTTATATTTTTATCATGGGGGTGCTGGCTAGTATATACCCAAGAGTGGTGAGCTCACTGATTTTCTTGTTGAAGGAAGTCCTTCCTTTTACTTTAAAAACAAAGAACAACAAACAGCCATCAGCAGTGCAGTAGACAGCCTTCATTGGGTTCCCAGTCATACGGAAAGCCTAGTTGAGGACCTCATGGCTTTCAAGGAGGTGTGGTCACCTGGAATGATGGCAGAATGCAGAGCACTGGAGAGATAATTTTCAGAAGGAAAGAAAGAAAACACTATCTTCCTCGGCCACCTTGAAAGTAAGGTAAATGCAACAACCCTCCCCTCCACACCTTCCCTCGAACATCGCCAGAATGTTATTCCTTATTAGATAATTTTCCAATGCAATTTATTTTCTCATTTAATGGATGGAGAATGGTTTGAAAAACACTGAAGAATTTTTCACTACTGCCCAAGAGGGTTCTGCAGTGCAAGCATAAGCTGGAGGAAGGGTGTCCATATTCCTTGCAACAGGGATGTTTTCTCCGTTTTGGGACGCGGGTGGCGCTGTGGGTTAAACCACAGAGCCTAGGACTTGCCGATCAGAAGGTTGGCAGTTTGAATCCCTGCAATGGGGTGAGCTCCCGTTGCTCGGTCCCTGCTCCTGCCAACCTAGCAGTTAGAAAGCACGTTGAAGTGCAAGTAGATAAATAGGCATCGCTGTGGTGGGAAGGTAAACGGTGTTTCCGTGCGCTGCTCTGGTTCACCAGAAGCGGCTTAGTCATGCTGGCCACATGACCCAGAAGCTGTATGCCGGCTCCCTTGGCCTATAGAGCGAGATGAGCGCCGCAACCCCAGAGTCAGTCACAACTGGACCTAACGGTCAGGGGTCCCTTTACCTTTACCTTTCTCCTTTTTACACAAGTTAAAAGTTGTCCAAGCTCTTCAGCGACAAACTGGAATGCTGTGCAACGTTTTCAGGTACAGCATCTCCAGGCTGGCAAAAAGTTCTGCAAGTATTTCGGCAGCTGATGCACCTCCATTATGTTTATATTTCCTTTAACCCTGGTGTTGCTAATTCTCTAGGGTCATTTTTTAAATGTTATTCTCTTTGAGAAATGTCCCTGACATGGTGAGGTTTGACATTCCGTTGTCCCAGATCTTTCTTCTGTTCTTATCTCCCCGTGCTTGTTGTCAGCTGCCATGACAGCTCCTTACCTCCAGGTGGAAGGGCAGGTGAGTAGCTTTCTTTGGCAACGATGTCAAAGTTGCTTTGCTTCACGGAATTGCTGAGAATGAATGTTCCATGAGCAGTTTAGTCTGCACTTTCTCCCTGGAGTCTGAACACATCACTGCTGTGACATGGGTAGCTTTGTTGGCCTGAGGTCTGGGATCATGTGTCCACCTCCCCCAGTTGTCAGTGAAATGTATTTTCAATGTGTGTTCCAGGCTGAATAAGGTAGTCCACTGGTATTATTAAAGGATTGACTTGCAGAGCAGTGTTTGGAAGGTGCTTCCACAAGGCCAGCGCTTGCTGTAGAAGCCCAAGATGTCTTCCAAGGTGCAATGTGGTTTGGTGTGGAGGGGGCAGAGTGATTGGGCCTAATGCTGTTGTATAACAAATCTGAGATTGGCTATGGACTCAGTAGATGCTGTGCTGGCTCAGCCTCTTGCCCACAAGTTTGGCACATTTCAAAGCTTACTGATGTGAAATGGCTTTAGCCTAACCACAGTGAGAAATTAGAATAAACACCTCACTGTGTACGGTATACCTGCAACTTGCATAGGGGATTGTACCCAGTGTAAGAAACTTAGATATATAAGCAATTCAT